>NC_037689.1:51815834-51818610 GCF_003255815.1 Theropithecus gelada
CTCCCTCTGTAGCCCAGGCTGGAGTGCAGTGGCGCGATCTCGGCTCCCTGCAAGGTCGGCCTCCTGGGTTCACACCATTCTCCTGCCTCAGCCTCCCGAATAGCTGGGACTACAGGTGCCCGCCACCACGCCTGGCAAATTTTTTTTTTTTTTTTTTTTTTTTGTATTTTTTAGTAGAGACGGCTTAATGGTAATTTTTTTAGTAAGTGAACTAATCCTATTTTTTGGATTTGGATTGTCTTTTAAATAAGGTTTTACGTATTATCTTAATCTAACACATCTAAGCACATTGCATTAAAGTAAATGTGTCTAATAATACCAATCTTTTAAAATTTATAGAGTCACAATAAGGTTCAGTATGTTTCTTATTAATTTCCATCACCGCTCCGTGTGTGCTTGGAAAGGTTTTGTATTCTGAAATTGTTGGGTACATAAGATCAAGTTTCTTCATTGTGGTTCCCAAATCTTATGTATGGTACTTTTTTTTTTTTTAATTTTAATTTTTTGCCTGTTTTATCTATCAGTTTGTAAGAAGAGTGTTGAAAACCTACAAGTAAGGTGGTTTATTTGTATATTTCTCTTCATATTCTGTCAAATATTAATTTATGTATTTTGACATATATATTATGTTCTTAAGTGAATAATTACATTTTCTCAGAATATATCTTCAGTATACCTTTCTGGTAAAGTGAAACTCTTACCATTATGTGGTCACTCTCTATCTCTAATACTACTCAGTCTTTAAAATCTATTTCATGTTTTATTAATACGGTTAAACCAGCTTTGTTTGTATTTTCTATATATAAATATCTTTATATGCCAGCCTGTATAGTTTTAATTGAGGTGTGCCTCTCATAAATCCATTTTACTGGATTTGATATTTGCTTTGTTCCTATATGACAGTCTTTGCTTTTCAACAGGAACTTTCAGTTAATTTTTAATTGGAATGACTAGTGTCTAGGATCATGTCAACCATATTCTGTTCCTGCTTTTTTTTTGCCTTTTTTTTTCTTTTTTTTTTTTGAGGGGGGTGGGGGGTGAGGGGATGGAGTTTTTCTCTTGTCGCCCAGGCTGGAATGCAATGTTGCAATCTCGGCTCACTGTAACCTCTGCCTCCCGGGTTCAAGCGATTCTCCAGCCTTGCCTCCTGAGTAACTGGGATTACAGGCACCCACCACCATGCCCAACTAATTTTGTATTTTTAGTAGAGACGGGGTCTTGTCATGTTGGCCAGGCTGGTCTTGAACTACTGACCTCAGGTGATCCACCAGCCTCAGCCTCCCAAAGTGCTGAGATTACAGGTGTGAGCCACTGCGCCCGGCTCTGTTCCTTCTATTTACTTGACAATTTTATGTGTCCTTTCCTCTGATATCTTGCCTTCTTTCGTAGTAATTGAGTTTGAACGTTTTTATACTTGATCTCTATTCTTTTCATGATCCTGCAGAAAATTGCACATATGCTTAACTTATGAAAATCTACTTTTAGCTGTATCTGTACTCTCCTTCAGAACAATGTAAGTACTTAGAAGACTTTATTCCTGTTTCTCTGTATTTTAGTCATCTTTTATTTCTAATTCACAAACGGGACATTATCATCATTTCTTTATGCAGTCAATATTTGTTTGGAAACTCACTAGAATCTAAGCCCCATGAAGGCAGGAAGTTTTTGTTGTAGTGGTTGTCGGTGTTATACTCCAAACACATAAAACAGAGCCTACACATAGTTATTATGCCTGAAAAATTATTAAATAGGTTGATTAAATATACCCAAGTAGTTAACTTTTTTTTTTTAATTTTTGCTCGTCATACCTTCCTGTATTCCTCTGTGTTAGTTTTCTTTCTGCCTAAGAAGTAATTGTTTATAATTTCCTTCAGTAAGGGTGTGTTGATACCAAATACTCTCTGTTTATTATGTTGCCTGAAATGTTCATATTTTGCTTTCATTCTTGAATAATACTTTGATAGTTATTTAGTTCTAAATTTTTTTAAGTAGAGTGTAGTATTATTCCACAGATCTTGACATTCATTGCTGCCTGTAAGAATTTGGTTGTTACTTTTATTGTTACGCTCTTCAAGGTACTCTGTCTTTTCTCTCTTATTTTAAAAGCTTTTCTCTTTGTGGTTAACTACATGCGATTTCACTATACATACATAGCAGCACATTTCCTTTTATTTATTATTTATGTATTTATTTTTATGATGTCTTGCTCTGTCACCCAGGCTGGAGTGCAGTGGGTCGATCTCAGCTCACTGCAACCTCCTTTCCTCCTGGGTTCAAGCAATTCTCTGCCTCAGCCTCCCAAGTAGCTGGGATTACAGGTGTCCACCACCACGCCTGGCTAATTTTTGTATTTTTAGTAGAGATGGGGTTTCACCATGTTGGCCAGGCTGGTCTCGAACTCCTGACCTCGTGATCCACCCACCTCAGCCTCCCAAACTGCTGGAATTACAGGCATAAGCCACCGTGCCCAGCCCACATTTCCTTTTATTTATCCTTTTTTAGATTCATTAATGTTCATGAATCTGGGAATGTCTTTCACTAGTTCTGGAAAATTCTTACCTATTTTTATTTCAAATATTATGTCAGCCTCATTCTCTTTCTCCTCTTCTCATGGAATTCCACTTAGAAATAAGATATATTTTCTTATTCTATCCTCCATATCTCCAACCCTAGTCTATATTTTCCTTCTCTTTGATGTGTTCCTGCATTGTGGACAATATCTTTAGATCACTAATTGTTTCTTTTTTTTTTTTTTTTTTTTTTTTTTTTTTTTTTT
>NC_037689.1:51818707-52001947 GCF_003255815.1 Theropithecus gelada
TTATTTTTTTTTTTTTTTTGAGATGGAGTCTCGCTCTGTCGCCCAGGCTGGAGTGCAGTGGCCGGATCTCAGCTCACTGCAAGCTCCGCCTCCCAGGTTCACGCCATTCTCCTGCCTCAGCCTCCCGAGTAGCTGGGACTACAGGCGCCCGCCACCTCGCCCGGCTAGTTTTTTTGTATTTTGTAGTAGAGACGGGGTTTCACCGTGTTCGCCAGGATGGTCTCGATCTCCTGACCTCGTGATCCGCCCGTCTCGGCCTCCCAAAGTGCTGGGATTACAGGCTTGAGCCACCGCGCCCGGCCACTAATTGTTTCTTAGGTGTTTCTAATCAGCTGTTAAAATAGCCGTTTGTTCTTATATTCAATAATTATATTTTTCTTTCTAAGACTTACAGACTTTTTTTATTTTCAAGTCTGCTTAACAATTTTACATAGTCTTTTGTTTCTTAGTCATATAATGAACCCCTTCTTTTACTTTTTTTTTTTAATATACTTTAAGTTCTAGGGTACATGTGCACAACGTGCAGGTTTGTTACATATGTATACATGTGCCATGTTGGTGTGCTGCACCCATTAACTCGTCATTTACACTAAGTATATCTCCTACTGCTATCCCTCCCTGCTCCCTCCACCCCACGACAGGCCCCGGTGTGTGATGTTCCCTTTCCTGTGTCCAAGTGATCCCATTGCTCAGTTCCCTTCTATGAGTGAGAACATGCGGTGTTTGGTTTTCTGTCCTTGCAATAGTTTGCTGAGAATGATGGTTTCCAGCTGCATCCATGTCCCTACAAAGGACATGAACTCATCTTTTTTTATGGCTGCATAGTATTCCATGGTGTATATGTGCCACATTTTCTTAATCCAGTCTATCATTGATGGACATTTGTGTTGGTTCCAAGTCTTTGCTATTGTGAATAGTGCCGCAATAAACATACGTGTGCATGTGTCTTTATAGCAGCATGATTTGTAATCCTTTGGGTGTATACCCAGTAATGGGATGGCTGGGCCAAATGGTATTTCTAGTTCTAGATCCTTGAGGCCTTCTTTTAATTTTTAAAAATAAAAGGTACTTTTAAAACATGCTTACTTTATAATTAATTGTTAATGATTTAAATATCCCAGGACTTTGTTAGAATCTGCTGTCTGTATTCTCTACTTGTTCCCACTCCTGCTTGTTTGCTTCCTTCCTTCCCTCCTTTCTCCTTTCTCTCTTTCTTTGTAGTATGCTGCACAGTTAGGAAATACAGTCTAACACAGTGATTCTCCTGTTATATGAGGTATGGGGTAAGAGGAACAGAGAAAAGTAGAAAGAAGGGTGGGTATATTAGCAGAGTTCCCTAGAGGGACAGAACTAATAGGATAGATGTAAATATATAAAGGGGAGTTTATTAAGTAATATTAACTCACACAATCACAGTGTCCCACAATAGGCTGTCTGCAAGCTGAGGAACAAGGAAGCCAATCCGAGTCCCAAAGCTGAAGAACTTGGAGTTCAATGTTCGAAGGCAGGAGGCATCTAGCATGGAAGAAGGATGTGGGCTGGGAGACTAAGCCAGTCTAGCCTTTTCACATTTTTTTTTTCTGCCTGCTTTTTATTTGCTGGCAGCTGATTAGATTGTGCCCACCTGTATTAAGGGTGGGTCTGCCTTCACTAGCCCACCGACCCAAATGTTAATCTCCTTTCACAACACCCTCACCGACACACCGAGGATCAATATTGCATCCTTCAATCCAGTCAAGTTGACACTCAGTATTAACAATGACAATGGGATTACCAAGAAGCACAAGAAAACTTTTGGAGGTGATGTATATGTTTCTGATCTTGATTATGATGATGGTTTAACAGCTGTATACCTATGTGAAAGCTTACCAAATTATACACTTCATGCAGTTAATTGTATGTTAATTATACTTCAGTAAACTTGTTTTTCAAACATTGAACACATAGATAACCAAAATCTTTATAATTGTTAGTCTTCTATATGGAAAATTCATTTATAATTTCAGTTTCATTTTTTCACTTTTCTGCATGTTGGAAAAAGTACACCCTTTAACACATGAATTTCACTTTTCAGAATCTATTCTCACCAAGTCACCAGATGAATAATAGATCATCTACACAGTTATAAATGACAATATTGATAAGAAAAATGTGGTAAGAAGAAAAGTTTAGAAGCAACTTAAATGCTGTACGGTAAAAGTTTGGTAGACAGATTGTGAAATATATATACTGGAATATAAAATCATCATCATTATCTGGAGAGGACTTTATGATTTAAAATGTTTCAGTCAACAAAATAGCACAAAACTTTTAGTTGTTTACACTATGGTAATAATTTCATAAAGATTCGAAGAGAATGAAATAAGGTAAACCAAATGATTAATGACTGTTACTTTGGAAAAGTAGAGTTGTGGATAATTTTTATTTCCTTTTTTATGCTTTTCTTCATACTCCAAATTCTCTGTCATGAATATGCATTACTTTTCTCATCAAATTTTTCTGAAAATTACTGAAAGGAACTCTCCCAAATAATTTTCCTTTTATCTTTCAACGAAATGGCTTTTAAAAGAATCCTCTCATAGAGGATTTGAAGCACGTCAAGAAAATTGTTCAGAACTGCTGAGAGTCTTATGGTGAATGTGACAAGGTTATAGTCCAACTTTTGACACATTCATCATTAACGTTCTGCTGGTCCCTAGCCTGTCTGAGTAGATGGAGATGAATCCATTAGAGATGAGTAAATAAAAAAGTGATTTTCTCTCTAAATTAATATAATGACACACTTTTATGATGAATTTTCTAAATCATTTCAGGTTATACCTTCCTCTCTGTGAGTTCAATTATCTTTGTCATAAAAAGCTTTTTTTCCATAGACAAGCTTTACCCATTTTTCATAGCCTAATTTAACTATAAAACTGTTAACATCCTAATTTAAGCCGATGATAAATAGTCTTTTAACCGATTTGAAATTTTTGAAATTAGGTGGTATAATATTCATAGATATAACCTTACCAATTATGAGATGAAAAAAAATTCAAAGCATAAATATGGCTTTAACCTTGAAACCTGACAGGCGTTTGAATGGGAATGGGAAAGAGATGAGCCATTTCCTGTATTTAAATTCTCTAGACTCCCAGTGCTCTGTGTGCCACCGTTTTGATTAATCCTTCTTAAAACTTATCTTCTACTAAATGTGTGAAAAACATGTTTCTCATTGTTAACATCTCAATGTTTTACTCAAGAATTGGATAATCTGAGGAAGTTTCATTAATAAAGGAAAATATATGTCCAAGAAATATTGTATATGTATGTATTTCACACCTTTCTCTTTGTAGGTCATCAAAATAGTGTGAAAAATTAGAATTAGGCTTAGAACAACACTATCTTTTACTCTAAAGCTCACTAGAAAAGGTCCCTAAAATTAATCCAAAGTGGGCACTATGTCCTCTGTTTTAAATAAATACCTTCCGATACCTCTTTTACGATGATGCCATCTTCTTACTAGCCAAATGCCAAAATTCTGATGTAAGACAGTAAATAACTTGTGAAACAGAGTAAGAGAATCTGAAAAACATCAATTTGCTTGGGGCTTTATTTATTTGTGTCATTGTTTTCGAGCATTTTACCAATTCATTTGTGTTTCAGTCATCAATGATGAATTTTCTTAATGCTGGCTGCTTTCATTTTTGATTTTTTAATTTTTAAAATAATTTCAACTTTTCTTTTAGAGTTGGGCGTACATGTACATATGTGTTACATGGGAATACTGCATGATGCTGAGGTTTGGAGCATGATTGAACCCATCACCCAGGTGTTGAGCATAGTACCATTTTAACAGTATTGATTCTTCCAATCCATGAGCATGGAATGTTTTTCCATGTCTTTGTGTCATTTATGATTTATTTCAGCAGTGTTTTGCAGTTGTCCTTGTAGAGATATTTCACCTCCTTGGTTAGGTGTATTCCTACATATTTTATTTTTGTATGACTATTGTAAATGGGATTGCATTCTTGATATGGCTCTCAGTTTGAATGCTACTGGTATATAGAAGTACTATTAATTTTCATATATTGATTTTGTACCCTGAAATGTTAATGAAATCATTTATGAGTTCTAAAAGGTTTTTGATAGAGTCTCTATGGTTTTCTGGATATAGAATTGTATTATTGGTGAAGACAGATAATGTAACTTCTTCTTTTCCTATTTGGATGCCTTTTATTTCTTTCTCTTGCCTGATTGTTTTGGCTGAGAATTCCAGTATTATGATGAATAAGGGTGGTGAGAGTGGGCATTCTTGACTTGTTCCTGTTCTTAAGAGATATGCTTCCAGCTTTTGCCTCTTAAGTATGATGTTGGCTGTGGGTTTGTCATAGATGGCTCTTATTTTTAGTTACGTTTCTTAGATTCCTAGTTTGTTGAGGCTTTTTATGATTTTATAAAATCCCTTTGTATAAGGCATGTTGGGTTTCAGAAAAAGCCTTTTCTATGTCTATTGAAATGATCATATGGTTTTTGTTTTTAATTTTTTTTATGTGGCTAATTGCATTGATTGATTTGTGTGTGTCGAACCAAGCTTGCATCCCAGAAATAAAGCCTACTAAACACCTATATCAAGAAGTTATACAAATCTCAAATTAATCATCTAACACTACACCTAGAGGGACTAGAAAACAAAAACAGTCTAACCCCAAAGCTAGCAGAAGAAAAGAAATAATTAAAACCATAGCAGAAGTGAACAAGATAGGGAATCAAAAATTCGTACAAAAGATCAACAAAATGAAAGTTGATTGTCTGAAAGAATAAACAAGATAAATAGACCACTAATTAGATTAACAAAGAAAAATAGAGAGAAGATCCAAGTAAGCCCAATCAGATATTACAAAGGTGACATTATAACAAATCCCACAGAAATACAAAAGATCCTCAGAGACTATTATGAACACCTCTGTGCACACAAACTAGAAAATCTAGAGGAAATGGATAAATTCCTAGAAACACACAACCTCCCAAGACTGAATCAGGAAGAAATGAAAACCCTAAACAGACTAATATTGAGTTCTGAAATTGAAGCAGTAATAAAAAACCTACCAATGAAAAAAAGCGCTGGGCCAAATGAATTTGCAGCCAAATTCTACCAAAAGTACAAAGAAGAGCTGCTACCATTTCTACTGAAACTATTCCAAAAAAAATTGAGGAGTAGGGACTCTCCCTAACTCGTTCTATGAAATCAGCATGATTCTGACACCAGTATCTGGTGAAGATGCAACAAAAAAAAGAAGACTACACGCCAATATCTCTGATGAATATAGATGCAAAAATCCAAGAAAATACAAACAAAACGAATCCAGCAGCACATCAAAAAGTTAATTCTCCATGACCACTCTTAAAAAATGATATTTAATGTGCCTCATTTTCCTTCCTCCCACCAATGAAATTTGCTTCTATTTCATCATTCCTGTTGCATCTAACACTGAGCAGGTATCTTAGGAAACAATACAATTTTGTAAAAGGTATTCTGCAGTAGCCTGTATGTAAATATCGTTTATCCCTCTGTCTTATTACCAAGATAATGTATGTGCTTTTTAGCTCTCTATGTTATATATATCCTCTACTTTATATATATAATATTTTATATAATATAAATATATATAAATATATATATATATATATATATCCTCTGCTCTCTCTCCTTTAGCTCTAGGTTTCAATATTCATTCCCAATATAGCAGGCAAACTTTTACTTTGAGAAACTTAAAACTCCAGTCAGACATTTCAATTCCTACATGCCATCTCAAGCCTAATTTGGGAACTGTGGGAGCATAATAACGCATTGTCTATTTCTTCCTTTCTACTTTTGTACAATAGCTTTTGACTTGGAGGGAGTTTACTTCTACTTGCTGCACAATTATCCTAACATCCAGCTCAATTTCAAAGGTCCCTTTAGCTGCTTTGGTGGTACACTGACAGCCTATTGGCCTTGTAGATTTTAATGCATTTTGCATTATTTCTCTCAGTTTTCCCAGTATAGTTTTTCTGTTGAATTTCTACTTGTTAACCGATTTTCTGGAAATGTTTCCCAATTGATCTGCATTGCACCTGTAGCTTTTTTTTTTTTTTTTTTTTTTTTGGTTTTGGCAAACCTCAGCTGAAAGGTGTAGGAAGTAGAATGTGATTTCTTAGCACATTGATGGTACTAAGTCGGCTCTAAATGTGCTGATGCATATAGTACAGTTCTGCAATGATGTCTCTCTGGGAAACTCCATTTAACTTGAGTTACAATAAGCAAAGATAACAGCAAAGCTCTCAGTACTCTTTGAGACAAAGCTCTCATACAATTCATTAAAATTAAGATGATCCTGGCTGCAAATTATAGAAACCCAGATTCCAATTGATTAAAATAAGGAGGGATGGCCGGGCGCGGTGGCTCACGCCTGTAATCCCAGCACTTTGGGAGGCCGAGGCGGGCGGATCACAAGGTCAGGAGATCGAGACCACGGTGAAACCCCGTCTCTACTAAAAATACAAAAAATTAGCCGGGCGCGGTTGTGGGCGCCTGTAGTCCCAGCTACTCGGGAGGCTGAGGCAGGAGAATGGCGTGAACCCGGGAGGCGGAGCTTGCAGTGAGCCGAGATCGCGCCACTGCACTCCAGCCTGGGCGACAGAGCGAGACTCTGTCTCAAAAAAAAAAATAAAATAAAATAAAATAAGGAGGGATGAATGGTCTCACTTGACAGGAAGTTCAGATATGGGATGGGCTTCAAGGAATGCTCATTTAGCAATGTCATCAAGGGTCCAGGTGTTTTTCTCTTCCTCTGCTCTGTAATTCTTAGTATCATTCTATGTGTGGTAGAAAGATGGCTTACAGCAGTCCCAGGCATCATATCTATATCCAGGAGACAAAGATAACCTATTTTTTCTTATGAATATCTCATATGGGCAAGGAAATGTCCCTATAGTCCCAAAAGACATCTTATTACACTTTATAGGTCAAAGCAGTGTCACACGCTGGTTCTAGAGTAAACCATGAGCAATATTCCTCTTAAAATGATCAGTTCCTCCATAAAAGTGGGATGAGTTCGTTTTTACTGGGACATATGGATATCTGGACTTGGGAGGATATCTGATCAAAATTGGAGTTCTAATAGTACGATAAAAGTAAAGAAATGAATGCTGGCTGGGAAACAATGTCCAGGTTGTGTCATCATAATTGGACAGTGGAAAAAATGCAGAGGGCAATGAGAACTCATGTGACCCACTGGCTGTAACCAGCATGTGTTTCTAAAGCATTGGTAAAGGATAAAAGAAGAGGACAATAAGAATGCCTATATTTTGACCTGAGGCGAAAATAATGAATAGAATTCCTTAGTGAGCAGATAGTGTAGTTTGGCTCACTCAACACTCCTTTCATCCCTCTTCTATTCTATAGAGATTGGAAAGTAAAGTTTTTGATTTCACAGCCTCTCTTGCAGCTTGGCTTAATCAAAAGCAGAATGCTGGCCAATGAGATTTAGGAAAAAATTATCAGGCTGCATTTGCTGAATAAATGTCAAATTTGTATCTGGAAGCACAATATCTTTCTTGAAATAAGGAAGATAAAAAGTCACTTATTAAGGACGTTGGAGTAGGAAGTAGGCTGTGCTCTCAGTGGCATCACCGAGATGCCATTTGAGTCCTGGACTATATACTCTCAAAGGTCTGGTCATGTGAGAAGACATAAACCATAGCAGTAGCTGAAAGCAATGCTATAAAATATAGAGTGCTCAAGTTAGTTATATAAGTTTAGTCATATAATATTCCAATTAGCTTAGCCTTTTAATTGTTTCCCAAAGGCCAAATCAGAAAAACTTCTCAAACAGTATATATCACAAATATCTTAACTAGTGCGAACCCAGAATCCAGCTAATTGCACTCCCAGTGCCTTAGCAGAGACAACCATGGCTAATTCTTCAAGGCATCATTTATATGGATAAATGTTACATCTACAACTCATATCTGAACCAAGGCAGGTTTTATAAATCAGCAGTCTAGTTTGAGCCCCCATGTCAGCCTTATCATAACATTCAATGTAACAAAGGACAGTATGTTATACCTAATGTAAACTGACCTTAAAATTGGCCTGAAAATATTAACATGCATGAATGGGGCTGTATTACAGCAATGACATGAAAATTATATTAAAGATACTTTAGGCCGGGCGCGGTGGCTCAAGCCTGTAATCCCAGCACTTTGGGAGGCCGAGGTGGGCGGATCACGAGGTCAGGAGATCGAGACCATCCTGGCTAACATGGTGAAACCCCGTCTCTACTAAAAATACAAAAAACTAGCCGGGCGTGGTGGCGGGCGCCTGTAGTCCCAGCTACTCGGAGGCTGAGGCAGGAGAATGGCCTGAACCCGGGAGGCGGAGCTTGCAGTGAGCCGAGATCGCGCCACTGCACTCCAGCCTGGGTGACACAGCGCGAGACTCCGTCTCAAAAAAAAAAAAAAAAAAGATACTTTATTTAGCAGCAAATTTAATATAACATTTGAACTGCTAAAAGTCAAATAGGAAGTAGAGAGTACTTTCTTCATTTATTTGATGAAAAAAAAAGCACAGATTGCTTTAAAAATATAACTTTTGACTACATACAACCAGATGACAAAAGATGTTAACTAGAGGGAAATTTGTTTCATACCCATAAATAAAAACTAACTTAAAATGTACCATGGTGGGGGGAAATTAGTTTAGAATTACAAAATCCTCAACTGCTTTAATACCACAGCTTCATTCCATTTGCATCTCAACTATTCCTGCTGGGCTTCTGCTCCAGTTTATTAACAAGTATAAGCATTTCCATTACCTTAGAAAAACAAAACCAACAATCATTTTTCAAAAGACATTCAAATTGTCAGTATGTAGTTATTGCTATTATTAAGAATTCAGTAGGTTACCACGTGCAATGCACATAGCAACTATCTACTCGTTGAGACAAACTTACATTTCCGAAATGAATAAAAAGCCATGATAATTAAGACTCAAGGAAACTTTTCCAGTATAAATATACTCTGAATTAAAGTTGAGATAAAGATATATCTGTGAGAGAGTTCACCAAAATATTTATGTGAAACATCAGGCTCTACTATATTTGAGAGTGGGTTTCCATCAAAATACCTCATAATTATCTAGTTGCCTGCATGTACAACAGAAATACAAGCACTGAACTGGAAGAGTACAAAAGGGCTTTCAAATGTGTCCATTAATACAGTGAAAAGAATTAATATAAGCTGCTACTTGTATAAATACAATATACTTATGTATTATATAAGTATATTATATAAGCATTATTTTCATTTATATCTTCTAACAGCTTTATAATCTAAGTATTTATAAGTATTTTGTATTTATATGATATATACTTAAAAGTATATATTTATATATACTTATATATTATATAAATTTAAATATACTTATATAAATATATATAAGCTACTACATGTACAATATAATATATAATATAATACCATAATATAAACTATCTACATGGTACACAGTTTATTCTCCTGAGTAATACCAACCATTAACATTGTAGTATATCATATGAAAGAGATGATATGTTTAGGATTCAATAATATTCAGAGGTATTTGTCACTAATAGATGTAGTCAAAAATCAAAGACAATAATGCTAAAATTTTTTATATTACTGTTTTGAGCAGTGAAATATTTTCTTTAAGCCACAGGTTACAAGGCAGTCCAATGTAGAACAAAGATAAAAACAGCTGTTGGTTGAAGCAGAGCTGATTATTCAGCCATGGGGAACTTCTCAGAAACATTGGAATCCTTTACAGGGTCTCAAAGAGACTTGGGACCTAAGTGTTTTCTCCCATGTCCTAATAATTATATCTATTTTAGCTCCCCTCTGGGGACAATTTAAGTGACCAAGAATTGTGAAGAGGAAAATGGGAAAGATTCTGAGCTCCAAACTATATTTTATGCTGGCCCTCCCATCCTCCTAGGACATCTGATTATTTATATAAAGGGGATGTATTAGAAGTCCTTGGAATTTTCTAATTAGAAGTTGCAGCTCTGATTACTTGGAGTTTGAGTAATTTTTCAAGTAAGTATTAGAACCAAGCCTTGGACCCAGATATGACTATTAAACTCATGCTTTTAACTAATTTTTATGTAGTTTTCCACTGATACACTAGTGGCATTCTCAGCCAACTAATTAAGTTTTCTCTGCTGAACGTTTTGAATTCCTTGCCTTGGGTAATCTCTCCCTTTAAAATGTAGAGTTGAATATGTAGAACTCCATATTGTCACTTAATTATGACAACATAGAGGAGAAAAGTACAAAGCTTTGATGTATCTTTGGTGGAAATTATGTGACATATTGAAGTTTCGTGAGACGGCTCAGAAAGTTCAGTAACAGCTGACGTTGAAAAGAATCAACTCTTATTTATGCAGGCAAATAATAATGTGACTAATCTGGTATTGCCCCATTAGTAACTGATCGTTTTTCTCTAACTTGGGCAATATAGCAAACAGATTTTGAAGTTCCATCCTTACTTAAGATACTGGTTTATTTTCTTCAGGTCACTTGCACGAAACCACTTACTCATAATGAATTTCAATTATGGCATTACCTATGTCATTATCCTGAGATTTAAGGGTCTAGATTTAGGCTGTTTTTATTCAGATGGCTAGAACAGTATCTATGTAGAAAATTAATTGAACTTTTTAATGTATCAGACTATTTTATATAGCATTAATGATTTTCTACTTCAAAAGGGAAAGCTTTAAGATCCAAAGACATCGATTTCCAAACTGGGACAGGCATAATCCTGAACCTTAATCATTTTTATTCTTAGTGCTCCAGCTTTCTGTTGAATTTTAGTGAAAGATAACATGACTCTGGACAAACTTTCATCTCTTGGAGAGAGCAAGTTGCCACAGATCTGAATTATTTTGTGTATTTGTTGAATATGCCATCCAATCTTCCATAATGTGGGAGTGCAACATTTAAGTATCAAAAGGAAGCAAAGTTATCTTAGTGATCTTCTGACTTCTAGCTTATGAATCATTCATATGGAAGCTAGAAAATGCAGTCAAAAATTTAATTTTCCAATTGATCTTATATTTAGCATCACTTAGAATAACCATCTGGATACTTAATCTAGTTTTTTCTTAATTTTCAATCAATTTGTTTGAAATCATGTAAACAAAGCCTATATTGTGAAGAAAATACATTTATTACTGCTTCTAAATAAATCTAGTTTAAAACACGTGGTGAATATTTGCAGAAAAGAATGCATTTAACATGTATGTGGCATTGCAATATTAAAGAACTAATGGAACTAACAGTGAAGGTTTACTAGGCATAAATTGTAGAAGCAGATAATGAGGTTATTAAAATAATATATATCTGTAATTTATATAAAATAGACTTCAAACATTTTTGAACTTCTTTTTTGTGTGTTTACAGATATACCTTTTTTTGCATTTTTTGGTCTGCCTAGGCAGCATTTAGGTATGTTGAAGGTAGTCTAGTAAAGTCTTCTGCCTGAGTAGGATTTTTTTATTAATTTAAATTACAATATAATGTTTTAAATAAGAATTTCTGTTTTTGTAAGTGAGATGGGCCACTCACTTATGGAATCGACATATATTTGTTCAGTACCAACATGGCACCAGACAGTGAGAAGGCAAGGGTTAGGTTTTATTCAACTTGGCAGCCTCTGTAGCGTTTAAAACGTTGCTTTAAAAGCTGTTGGTATTCTGTAAATACTTGTTGAAATAAGGAAAAAAAAAAGTCCTTGACTTTGGAGAATTAAATATGCAGATAATAACAATGTGGTACTACAATAGGATGGTTCCTATATTTATATAGCTCAGAAGAACTTACGGTGGAAGGAATGGGAAGTTTCCACAGAGGAGAAAGATTGTGACTTGTCTTAAAACGGAGGTAGGAATTTGATATGATAATAGGAAATGGTGTGGCCAAAGGCACAGCTTCAGAAAAGAATAAAGTATCCATATGTGAAGAATAAAGCGTAAATCAGTTTCATTGGACATAGTCTCCATGTAAAGGAAATAAACTTGGGAAGATTGTGCGTGTTCTTGAATGCGAATTCGGAAGTTTGATCTTTATTTGGGAGGCACTGGAGGCTGTTGGGCATAAGCATGATAAGATTAAAGTGTCCTTCATGAAGATTAATCTAGCCACAGTGTGTAAGATGGGTTGTCACAATGGGAGATAAAAATGGGGAAATCCACTACAAGACGAATTTAATTGGTCACATGGAAGGTAATAAATAATAGCCTGAGTAGCCACATAGTGTGCCTGTATTTGAGACTGATTTCATTTTTCCAAAATGCTTCAAGCTGTGAGAGATTTCCAGAAGTCTCAAGTGTGAAATAATCAGTGTTACTCTAAAATAACATTATGCAAAGCTACCTCACTTTTCTGGAAATCAGGCATCCGAAAGTGTTAAAACACTGGAACACAGATACAAATCTGAACTTCTGTTTGAGAAGACTAGACTATTCACTTTGCGGAAATTGAAAGCGTGTATATCTTGTTTTTGTTTCATTGCCAGCACCAGCGCCTTGAAGAGTGAAAACTGAAGTTAGAGAGGCAAATCATGTATAAGACTTTCTATAAAATAATTACTTTCTAAAGAGTCAATTCTTAAAAGTACATTTTAGCTTTCTGAAAGACATTTCGAGGGTAGAACTAATTCTTAAATAATGATGAATATTGAGGTGTCATGATTTCGTATTTATGGAAATATTGTCTCTCCTTGTCTATAACTTAGCATGTAATTTGAGATTTAAAAATGAAGGCATTTGATTTCATTTGCTGTTATTTAAGCTCCCTATGTCTGTTTAAATTTTGCTCTAAAGAACAGCTGCTCTAAAGTACAGCCAATATTTCTTCCATTGGGATAGCTAGTTCCACTGAAAATTTTGATATCATCAAAATGTGGTGTGTGTGTGTGTGTGTGTGTGTGTGTGTGTAGCCAACCTCCCTTTCGCACATCCCCAGATACCCGTGTCCTTATGCCTGCCACTGGTTCTCAAACTTTAAAGTACATAAATATCAACAGAAACAATTATTTAAACTATATGTTCCTAGCCCTACAGTCCCTGAATATTCAGATTCCATAGGCATGGGGAAGCCTGAGACTGTATTTTGATGAGCTCCACTAGGCAATTCTAATGCATGACTTCCAGAGATCATACCTTAAGTGGCTGTAACTTAAGCTCTCTCTCCCTTCACTTGCATTGGATGTCATGTTCCTGACTTTAAGTAGCAGTTATTAATTATTTAATTAATGAAAAAGTCAAGCAATGTGGATGTCTAGAAAATCTCCTCTACTGAAAGAGCCTGAAATAGGGTGTGGGCCTTACTAGAGTCTGATCAGTCGTAGCATCATCCCACATTGAGAGCTGCAGAGTTTCATGCTCTCAATCCTGAGATGTTTTACAGCAGGGTAAATGATCTAATTTATAGTATGTGCTGAGATATTTCCAAAGAAAGCTTGCGTCCAAGGGTAGGATGTTTTATGTGTTTAATTACACTTAAGTTCCAATTCATTTCGAAGCCATGTCTACAAAGGCTGGCGTTTAGTCAGCTAAACACTTGAAAGCTTCTTTGTTCCTAAGGGGGAAAAGCACAAGACTAATTTTTCTAACAAGTAATTGCAGGTGCAGGTTATGTTTGCAATCTTAAAAAAGAAATTGTCTCAGTGAAGGGGAAATTAAATGAGAGGGTTAAATGCATGACCTAGAAAGGATGTTTGAATCACCTGTGTTTTTCCATCTTGTACAAAAATCCATCTTTCCTATGAGGTGGGGCCAATTTACCAGTTGTGTTCCTTTTAATAGAGGAAGTTGGGGGCTGGAGGGAGAAAAAGGTAGAAATAAATTAGCCAAACACAATCACCAGAACATACTAAGTTTTTTTTGTTTTTTTTTTTTTTAAGCCAGCGGGGAGAAGGTCAAGATCTACATAATAAAGGAATAAATAAAAACACATGTAGGGGAAAAATAATGGAATGTTTTCTCATCCACTAAAACAGTAAAATTCCATCTTTAGGTCTTTCTTTGTTCAGTTCCCTTTGGAAGGCACTTTCTCAGCTGAAATTTTATTTGCTGTTTTTGTGTCATTTTCTTCATCAGAAAATATTTCCAAGTTAAGCAACCTTATAAAGAAGTATCTCAGGACTACCAACATTAGTGAGCCGGGTACCCTGAGGTGAGGTACTCCTTCCTCCAGTGTGGCCACCATAGCCATTCTTCCCTTTCTTCCGTTTGCTGTCTATCGGTTTCCATCAGAAATACCTTGTTGGCAAAAATGTCTTCCCTGCCCATCCTATTTGGTCAATTAATGATTTCATAAACTTCAATATGAATCTTTATGAGACCTCCTACTCCAAACTGGAAGCTCTAATCCCTTTTGCCTCTCCTCATTTGGCAACCAGTTCCTCTCTTTGATGTCCCTAGTTTCCTTTCTCTAGATTTCTTCCAGTTCCATCATGCTTTCCAGATATATCTCCACCAAAACCACCTCCAAAAAGCTAAATTCTTATTGGCTGCAGCAGCTCCACAGCAGATGCTTTGGTGGAATAAGCATAACAACAATAGTTGCTTTGTATATAGCAGGGATCAGCACACTTTTCCTGTAAAGAACTGGATAATAAGTAGTTTAGGCTTTGTGGACCGTGTGGTTTTGGTCACAACTATTCAATGGTACCATTCTTGTGCAAAAGTAGTTTAAGTAGTCACAGACAATACTTAAAACAAATATGTGTGTAACTTATTCAAATAAAACTTTTATGCTGCTTGTTCATGGATCACACTTTGAGAACCACTGATCTAAAAATTACCACTTACTCCTAGCAAATACAGTATACTGTGTATAATTAATTTTTTTTTGTAATCATAGTCATTATGGAGCTGTGCTTTAGACACTGAAAATAAAAGAAGAATTTATTCCACAAAATCTTATTGAGAACCTGAAAAGTGCCAGGCATTGTTATAGGCATCAGGAAATACATTCTTTAACAACAGATACAAAGTGAGAGTTTACATTCAGGTGTGTGAAGATAGACAAAAGATGATAAGTAAGCACCTAACCTTTCAAGTGGTGATACATGCTATGAAAGAAATGAGAGAGGGTGTGGCTCTAGAGAGGGGACAGTGGGGAAAGGTAAGGTGACCAGAGAAGGCCTCTCTGATGAGGTGGTGTTTGATTGGGGATTTGGAGGCAGTAAGAAAGCAGGACTTGCCGATTTAATGCACAAGAAGGTAAAAGCACAGTCTTTGGAACCAGGCCAACCTGAATACTTAGTGCTGGCCCTCCACTCGTCCTTTGACCTAAAAGAAATTACTTAACCACTCCGTGTCTCAGATTCCTAATCTATTCAATGCGAATAATAATATTTCCCTCATAGGATTGTTATGAAGATTAAATGAGGTAGTATATGTAAAGCATTTAGAGAGATGCATGGCACATAGTGTTATATAAGAGGCGGATATATATGAGGCTAAGAAAGCTAAAACTTTAGTCCCTCTCACTTACATGGGCCTCTTCTATGACCTTCTATTAAATATTGTATACAAAGTATCATATTCTTTTCTAGAAAGAGAGGCTCCAAGTTGTGTAAGCTGTAGGCCCTACGTAACCTAGACCTGTACCTGATACTAATTGCTATTTATTAATCTCTGGGATAAATGATTCCAGACAAAGGGAGCAGGAGTGTAAAGGCCCAGAGGCTGGGAGAACATCAAGAAGACATTGTGACTGGACAAGAATCAGGGAGGCACAAAGGGAGAGGATAAGGTGAGATCAAAAGGGGCAGTACTTGGGTGTTAGCAATCGTAGGCATAGAGCAGGTCTTGGTAAAATACTTTGTAATTGTGAATTAGATTAGGAGACACTGGAGAGTTTTGAGAAGAGAGTCATGAACTGGTTCACATTTTAATAGGATCATTCTGGCTGTCCCTTAGAGACTAGATGATTCAGAAGGCAAAATTAGAAGCTGGAAAACTCATGCAGAAGTAATAATCTACACATGAGATAATGGTACCAAGGACTAAGGTAGAGATGGTACGATATTGATCGTTTATGAATATATTTTGATAATGGAACAGACAGAACTTGTTGATGAATCATATGTGGGATTGAGAGAACTGTTAAGGATGATTGAAAGATTTGGTGTCTGAGGAACTGACAAGTGAGGATCAGGACTGGATGTACATGTGCAGTGGAAATTAAGAGTTTGATGTTGAACATGTTAGTTTTGAGATGCCTATTTGATCTGTAAGATTCTATTCCATTTCTAGGATATATAGCCCTGATGGACATTTTTCAGAATCTCTACGGTTAGACTATTTTATAGTTATATGCCCATGATAAAATTCTATGCAGAACGTCCAATATGGACTCTTTGATGCTATAACACAGATGACTTTTATGGAAAATTAATTTTTGAAAAGGGATGGATGTAGCTTTCTCCTAATAAAGCCTTTATTGCATTTATCTTTATCCCTTGGCTTTTCACAAGCACCCAAAGCATTTTCTGTTACGTTACCATCTAACACAGCATTCCAAGTCCACCATCTTATGAGCTTTACCCCATTCTATTTCACTTCAATTTAGTTCTTCTACCCAGCACAGGCTTTTATGGTTTACCATGGAGATGGGACCTTCGAGGATATTCATTGTTTACTAAATCTGAAAGCGCTAAGTTTTCTTAAAAGATACCATCATGGGTCAGAGATGCAAGGGTTAGCTGTGTTCTACTCACAAATATCCATTGAGTCTCTTATTTTTTCTTTAATTAAATACATGAAATATTTCAAACTTGCAAAAGATAAAAAGAATGATTCAAAGAACATGTCTATATTTTCTCACTTTTCCTGGCTTGTGTACCCTTTGTGTAGGAAAAAACAAACTACTTTTCTTCTGCTTTCACAGCACAGAAATCAACACAGAAGACTTCTGTGCCCAAATGTCGGAATTTCTCCCCACCAACAGGCAAGCAACCAATTCTGCAGTGGATACCAGCTGGGCATCTTCTGATCCAATTCAGTCCCTATGCTATGTACTTGGGAATAGCTTAGAACCCACAGGTTGAGGACTCAGTCCCACAAGACTGCCTCTACTTCAGGCACTAGTTGCAAGTCTGGGCCTCTGGAACCTCTGACCATCTGGCTTCATGTTAGGGTTCCCATGACCTTCTCTTTATGATTGGTTAATTTGCTGGAATGGCTCACAAAACTCAGGAAAACACTTACTTATGTTTACTGGTTTATTATAAAGGATATTTTAAAGGATGGAAATAAACAGGCAAATGAAGAAGTGCACAGGGTGAGGTCTGGAAGTGTCCTGAGTGCAGGAGCTTCTGTTCCTGTGAAGTTGGGGTGCATCATTCTCCCAGCATGTGGATGAGTTCTTGTTCCCCTTCCTGCGAGTCTCCACCAGTTAAGCTGTCCAGAAGCTCTCCATACCCTATCTTCTTTTGCGTCTTATAGGGATTTTATTAAATAGGCATGATTAAAGCCTAGACAATTTGTTTGGACAAAAGGTTATAATCTAATGCTAATACATTGAGTGGGAAAAACACAGCAAGGCCTGTCTGTTCAGATTCTTCTTGGCCTCTGTGTACAGCATTTCTTCTTCCTATCAGGCAGGACCCCCTTCTGAAATGGAGGTCTTAGGATCTACAATCAGACAAGGTAGGTAGGTCAGAGAATTTCCTCATGGCCGCCTCCAAGACAGAAAGGTGGGGAGAGATTAGAGTCCTGCCTTGGGGGAAAAAGAAGAGGAGGTGAAAAGAAGGTATGAGAAGGTCAGAGGAAGAGATTTCTTCTGAGGTCTGCTTCTGAGACCTACAGCACCCCAACATTATAACCAAAGACGGTCTTTTATCTTTATTGCTCTGAAGCACTTCCAAAGCTGCTTCAGGAACCAAGGACAAATGGCCAAATACTTTAACAAAAGATATGCTTATTGTTTTAAACATTTAGGAAATGACCAGAGTTATAGGAGTTATAAGCTGGGAACCATGGACAAAAACCAGTTTACACACACACACACACACACACACACACAGACACACACACACACATAATGTTATTACACCCTCCATGGAACTATGATGGTTCTGTCCTTTTTATGTTATACGACATGGAAGGTTTCCATTTCAACTGTATTATCTAACTAGTAGATAACACTAGCAATATTAGTAAAATTATTGTGTTCTCTGACTCTAAGGACTTGAGGACATGTTTACTCATCTTCATAAACTACTGCCTACCCCTGTACTTGACCTATCGTAGGTGCTAAAGATGTTACATGAATGAAAGTTACAATGATCTATACAAGAATGAGGTCTTTTGGCTATTTTATTTTTGTTTAGAAGGGATCTTATACTCATTAGGCAGTGACTATCCATAACAACTTAATACTGGACAGTGTGGTCAAAACACATGACTACAAGTTCCAAGTCCACCAATTTTTGGCTTTATTAATTTGGCAAGTCACTAATTATCTGAGCATTATTTATAAAATGGAATTAGTGGTATTTTTTCTATTTTACAGTGTTGTACTTAGGATTGGATAAGATACAGGAAAACATGATCTACAAAGTACCAAAAATTATATTAATATTTTGATCTATCTAATCTAGAAGAATTTTGATTGATAGTATCTACTGCTTAACCTGAGAATAACATACCTTGCTATAGTTTCCAAACACTTTTCATAGAGAAGGTAAAATAGATTTTCAAAAATTACATTTCCTTCAATATAAATTACAATGGTTTGATCACTTAACTTCAACTCTCATTAAAATACGATTCTCTTTGTAGGCTGAATTAGCTGTCTTTTGAGATTCATATGTAGAAAATAATCAAGTATAAGAAGGCTTGCTGCAAAAGTCCTCTGACATTTGATTCTGAATTTGACATTTCAATTCTATTATTCTGAAATAAAGGTTTCTTAAAGCAATGAATACATTTTGGGAATAATATGTCCCTGTACCTTTGCATATTTTTCATAACCTCTTATACATTAGCCAAAATTAGAAAAAGAAATAATCCTCTTCCCTGCCTAAAGCTAAAGTAGAATAGTTGGCACATTTAAACAACAAATGATGAGAAAAAAATGACATTGATAAAAGTTTCACTGAGTCATCATGAATCGCATTGGATGAGCAATTCTATTGGGGGAGCGTGTATAAATTTTCATGTACTTTAACACTTTATTCTAATGGTGCTAATATTTTCAGTAGTATTTGTTCTTTAAATATATTTTCTTATTTTTCTGTCATTTACCAAGTATAGATTCATCATTTACCAATTCTCAGACTCTTTTTTTTTTTTTGAGACAGTTTCATTCTTGTTGCCCAGGCTGGAGTGCAATGGTGCGGTCTCAGCTCAGTGCAACCTCCGCCTCCTGGATTCAAGCGATTCTCCTGCCTCAGCCTCCCAAGTAGCTGGGATTATAGGCACCCGCCACCATGCCTGGCTGATTTTTTTGTATTTTTTAGTAGAGACAGGGTTTCACCATGTTGGCCAGGCTGGTCTCGAACTCCTGGCCTCAAGTGATCCATCCATCTCGGCCTCCCAAAGTGCTGGGATTATAGGTGTGAGCAACTGTGCCCAGCCTCTCAGACTCTTTAAAAAGATAACTGAATGGGACTGAACCAACCAGTGCAGATCCCCAAGGGCAAAATTTCGGAGTACCTTGTGTCCATGTCTCTAGTTATGTGGGGATAGAGAGACAAAATTGTGTTTAAAGGAGTTTCAGGCCTCAAGACTAGAAAAATTGGCTTATCCAAATGGGTTCTCAAAGCAACATGAAATGAGATTTAGGAGATGCGTTTTGGAAATGGCCCTAAGAGCTAGGAAAGAATGGAGTAAAGTAGAGTGGTTCCAAATTTGAATCTAAAAGGAAAATTAGAGACAATGTCTCTAGAGACCAGGGACTCTGGCTTGTTCATGGCTGTAGTCTCTGTGAATAGTGCTTAGAACATAAATATTTCTTGGCTGGCAAAACACCGTTTACCAATTGTGTTTGTTACGTGCTTCTGCTAAGGTATTGTGTGAGCAAACCAGACACAATGAAAGGGCTCAGGAAAGAAAGAACAAGATTCTGGTGTCAAAAGCAGGTATATAAAGTGTAGTTCTTACCCTCCAATACTAGGCAATTAACTCCCCCCATGGAACTCAGTTTAAACAAATCACTACTCATATTGTCTAGGAGAGAAGGATCTCAGAGAATGCTTACAAAGTGACCTGAAGATGAGACAGGAATGGAATCCCAGGCAGAAGCAAAGCAAAAGTATGTGCAGAGTCTTTGAGCTGTACAAAAGGATGGTTTGTTTGGAAAATGTCTCACAGTTTAATATGAGTATCATGAGAAATGACACTAGGGAAATAGACAGGAATCAGACTATAAGGGTTTTTGTTGCTGTGCTAAGAAATTTGGGCTTCGTTAAAACTAAGCTTCAAATAGTTAATTCTAGCATGTTGACATAAAACTATAGCCCAAATATGTTAATCATGTTACAGGAAAGTTTAGCTTGTTAGTAAAAGTATAATACTGACCTAAGAGAGCATACTTAAGTCGTGAAAGTGGAGAGCCTTGTCTAAGGAGGAGAGAAACAAATATATATAGTCAGAAGCAGTGATAAAACAGAAACTTTTTCCCTACCACCCCAACAGTATTTAGTTAAAATATCTTTTATATAAGTCTCTAGGGCCATTATGTCCCAATATGCATCCCCTCTAGTTTTATTATATAAGGTTATTAATAGCCTCTTATGTATTTATGGTTGTAGTTAATATACAAAGATAATCAAATTTATGGTAGTTAACAGTTTTAGGTATTGCTTATATGATTTTTTCCATAATGCTGTCAACCTATGGGACACCTGATGACATTCTTTTTCAGGAACCAACATCACAACTAAGTTTGTATGTGACCTCAAGGTAGCAGAAGGAGCTGGTCATGAGATGAAAATAAATGCTATTCTACTTCTATTAGATTATTTCCAAGGCCTGATAAATACTTTGGATTCTAGGTATCCTTGGTGCAAATGATTTAATGAACATGTGCCATTAAGAAAAATAAGATTATAGAGAATGAAATTAAATCCGTGCTCTACCTGCCTTAAAAACGTGCATATTATTTCTCTCTTCCAAAATATCTAGCATCCTTATATAAAGAAAGAAGTCCCTACATAATCATTCCTTTCCCAACCATCACATTCAAATTATCAAATATAAACTCTGTTTTCAGTTTGGAGAAAGAAGATATAGTTGCTGGCAAAATTTGGGGGTGTGAGTTAGGGAATTAGAGGCAGAAAAGGCAAGGGATGGAACAGAAAAGCATTATGAATATATCTTTCTGTGCCAAAGGAAATGGAACACATCTTGCACGAAACAAAATGTGACTTGTTAGGCAGCCTAAGATCTTATCAAAGGAGTGGAAAATATCACCCACTGCTGACTGGCTAGTAAAAGGGAACTGTGTTCAAATGGGTCAAGACTCACTTCTCAATGTCCGCAAGCTTTTTTTTTTCTCTTTATTTCCTCAGTAAATGCTGTCTTTTTTTTTTTTTTTTTTTTTTTTTTGTCATGCAAGGGAACACACACACTGAACATACTGGCACACACAATGTTATGCAGAGAGTTTCCTCCCAGATCTATTCATGGTTTAAAGCCCCCCATCTCCCTTTACCTGTAATAAATATCTGTTGGCTTTCATGTTCACTGTCAGGGATAAAATAAATTCACAAATATTTGGTACATGCTGCTCAAGTATGTGACATTGAACAAGATGTTAATCATTAATAAATGGTAGGGGAAAAACTCAAAGATTAATAAATGTCATTTTTGCTGATTAAGTAGAACACAAGAAGGTAAATACCCACAAGTCCCCCCCTGCTAAGGTACAAATATCGTTAAAAAATGTGTATATTTGAAGTATTTGATCTATTACAATTCTTCAGACATAAGACAAGCACTATAAGCATTACGGTGGTGTTGATTTTAAAATTCCAACTTCACAAAATCTTCAAGAAGTACCTTATGAATAAAATAAAAATGTAATATTCCGATGATACATATACACACATATGCACACATGCACATGCATATATGTAGTAGGTATCAGTAGATGATAGATAGATGTGTAGATAGGTATTCTTCTCTCTACTTTGCTGCATTCAACTGGCTGTCATATAATATAAATTGTATTTAGTGTGTATTTTTTTAAAAATTTGGGGGTTCTGGATATTTTGACCCACATTCATATTTTTAACCATGGCGTTGAAAATTCTCTAAGTGATCTTACTGTTCCACACCTTATTACATGAATCCCCTGTTAGGCACTTTCCCAAGGAGTCCTTGAATGCTTCTGGGAGGATTATAGGCAGCCCATGCTACTCTGAGCACATATAAAACATAGAAACTTATTTACATCGGCCTAAATCTACCTCTAGAACACCTGGGTTTATTCTACCTAGGACTCACTTCAGAAATTGTATATTTTTCAAAAATGACAAATCATGAAGTCTCCAGCATGATTTATATTTCAAATCCATCTCTTGAGAAAATTCTGGTTAATAGTGACTGAGTAGACTGTTAGGAACAATTCCAAGGTGTTTTCAATCTCATCAGGAAAAAGAGCTGCTGTGATCCATTAGTGATGCCTGCTATGGGCAGGGTGTAGGACTAACCAAGTTTTGAGTCTATTTCTTCTTTCCCATAAAACTCCCTTAAACATGTGTAAACAGGGTCCATGTTTCATCTAAGGAATGTATTCTACCCAAATCTGAACTCTTTTCAGCCACCTCACAACACATGGGCTGGCATTCTCTCTCTCTAGCCTTTGGCATGATGTAGCTTCTTCTGTGAATATCCTTGTAGCCATCACCTCCACCATAAAGCACAGAGCTAATCTCTGTTTGCAATAATTCCATAGAAAAATCTTTATTTCAGGGTCACAAGTGAAGCCTGAATACTTCTTAAAAGTTCCTCTGAGTTCATATGTATGTGCAATTAAGTGTGCTGAAAGCAAAACATCATCTTGTCATTTGACTACTAAGATAGCTTTCCATAAACATCAAAAATAGCTTAACAATGCATTATTGTCTTTTGTTCTGCTTTTAAAGGGCATTGCTAAAAGTCAACTCCATGGTCTGGTTCTACCTTGAAGATTTTGAATCTTTTTATGTCTCTATGGACATAGTTAAGGATATACTGATGACTCTAGTAGTGAGTGCGACAGCACAGTTGACACACACACAAAAACTGCTTACATTTTTAAAATGGAAATCCAGTCATAGAAATATCACAGCACAACCTCTCAACGCTACCCCTTGCCAAGAGGCTGTGAAAGAAAAAGGATTTTTTTTTTTTTTTTTTTGGAATTTTGGGTGATGCTCTTTTAAGAGCTAGTGAGACAAAGTGGAATATGTTATCACTTTTAGTTGTACTTGAGACCAAATTCCATGTGCCCTCATATAATGTACTTCCAGAATTGCCCTGCCTCAATACATAGAACATCAAATATTATACTTTGAATTACAAATATATCAATGTAAAATGATTTCAATTTTGAATATCCTCCATTCATGCTACATGACTGGTTAAGCAAAATTGTGCTGACATCATGACAGACAATTCCACTCACATTTTATTTTTGAATTTCTGGTATATTTATGATTCTAGTTTTTCATTTTATATGCTTGGTTATCATGTATCAACAATGTGTATGAAACTGTTCACATTTCCTATTATGACAGCTGCACCAAGTCCATGTCTCAGAGCTGTATATCAAAGTGGCAAACATAATAACACAACACAGATCTGTTTTGACACTAATATGGATTTCATGCTTATTTCACATCCCCTTGGCCAAACATTCAAAAACATTGTAGTTCCCAGTAAATAACACTCCAGAAACAAAATCCAGATGCTGTATCTATTATTTCAAGCACAAATTATCAGATACAAGAATGCACAATGCTTTTCTACAATTTACATTTCATTTTGTATCCCGTTTTTAGTGCTAAAGCACTTTGTTCCCCAAATTCAAAATATTACTGAAGGTGAAATAAGAGCCTTTTTTAGAGGGTTCTTTTATTTTAAAAAAAAAAACTGACATAGAAAATTATATGTATTTATCATGTACAACATGATGTTTGTGTAGCATAGTTAAATCTTGTTGAACCATTCTCACATCCCTGGAATGAATCCCACTTGATCATGGTGAGTGATCTTTTAATTGTGCTGTTGAATTTGGTTTGCTACTATTTTGTTGATGATTTTTGCACCTGTGTTTATTGAAGATATTTGCCTGTAGTTTTCTTTTAATGTGTGTTTTGTCTGGTTTTGATACCAGAGTAATGGTGGCATCATAGAATGAATTTAGAAGTGTTCCATCCTCTTAAATTTTTTGGTATAGCTTGAGACAAATTAGTATTAATTATTCTCTAAATGCTTGGTAGAATTCAGCAGTGAACCCATCAAGTCCTGGGCTTTTCTCTGATAGGAAACATTTTACTACTGATTCAATTTCCTGACTTATTATTGGTCAGTTTAGGTTTTCTCTTTCTTCATAATTCACTCTTGGTTATCTGGGAATTTATCCAGTTCTTCTAGGCTATCCAACACTTTAGTGTATAATTGTTTATAATAGTCTTTTATAATATGTTGTATTTCTGTGTTATCAGTTGTAATGTCTCCTTTATTTATTTGAGTCTTCTCTCTCTCTCTTTTTTTGCTTTTTTTTTTTTTAGTTAGTCTAGGTAAAGAGTTGTTGATTTTGCTTGTCTTATCCAAATAGCCAGTCTTCATTTCATGGATCTTTTGTATTGTATTCTAGTCTTTATTTCTGTTCTGATCTTTATCATTCCCTGCCTTCTCTTAATTTTGGGTTGAGTTTGTTCTTTTTTTCTGGTTCCTTGAGGTCTAATGTTAGGTTGTTGTTATTTTTCAGTGTCAGCATTTATTGCTAAAAACTTTTATCTTATAACTGCTTTTGCTGAAGCCCATAGATTTTGGTATGTTGTGTTTTCTTTTTTTGTTTTTTTTGTTTTTTTTTTGTTTTTTTTTTTTCTGAGACAGAGTCTCACTTTGTCCCCATGCTGGAGTGCAGTGGCACGATCTCGGCTCACCACAACCTCCACCTCCCAGGTTCAAGCCATTCTCCTGCCTCAGCCTCCCTAGTAGCTGGGATTACAGGTGTGCACCACCACACCCAGCTAATTTTTGTATTTTTAGTAGAGACTGGGTTTCACCATGTTGGCCAGTATGGTCTCGATCTCCTAACCTTGTGATCTGCCCGCCTTGGCCTCCCAAAGTGCTGGGATTACAGGCATGAGCCACTGTGCCCAGCCTGTGTTTCCATTTTACTTTGTCTCAAGACATTTTTAAATTTTTCATTGATCCATTTGTTATTCAGGAGCATATGGTTTGATTTCCATGTATTTTTCAGGTTTCCAAAGTTCCTCCTGTTACTGATTTCTAGGTTTCTACTATTGTGGTCCTAAAAGATACTTCATTCTAATACTTTCAAAGCAAAAATATAATCATTTTGCCAGCACATTGATGGATTTTTTTTCTAGCCTTCTATGTGCTGGGCACCTATTTCTGCCCTATTGTTTAAGTTTTGCAATGATCCTATTAGGTAGATTATATTATTACTCCCTGTCACCGGTGAGAAAAATTGAAGCTCATAGAGGTTAAATGATGTGGCCAAGATTCAAAATTTGTAAGAGTATCGTCAGAATTTGAACCCAGGAAGTCAGGCTTTAGTGCCTATAGTTATCAACATATCATGCTGCCCTCTACATAAAAATTATAATGAAGGTGGGCCGGGCACAGTGGCTCATGTCTGTAATCCCAGCACTTTGGGAGGCCCAGGCAGGCAGATCACGAGGTCAGGAGATCAAGACCATCCTGGCTAACATGGTGAAACCCCATTTCTACTAAAAATACAAAAACAAATTAGCCGGGCATCATAGTGGCAGGTGCCTGTAGTCCCAGCTACTCGGGAAGCTGAGGCGGGAGAATGGAGTGAACCCAGGAAAGGGAGCGCGCGTTGAGCCGAGATCGCACCACTGCACTCCAGCCTTGGCGATGGAGCGAAACTCCATCAAAAAAATAAAAATGTATATATATAGAAGGTGAAGAGTTGAGTAAATTACTAAAGTTTGTCGAGCCCCTAGTATGTATCAGGAATTATGACAGGCAATTAACATCAATAATCTTACATAATCTTCACAACAGCTTTATTTGTTAGAAACCAACATTACCCTATTTTGTAAATACAACTCAAAAAGTTAAGCAAATAAGCAATAAAATTAGAAAAGTAAGAAGACATTAGTTACACCCCTGGTAAGGGGAAAAGCTGGATGTAAACTCCCATCTGCTTGTATATGAACTAGACTAGACTTTCTATATTTATTTCATCTCTATTCTAAAACAGAACCTAACCTTAATAAAGTGGTTGACTAAATTGACTTACCTATTTTCTCACTTCCATGATATTTATGTATTGAAAGTACAAGAAGCTAAAGGTCTTTGGATGAAACAGAACATAGCACTGTGTTTACAACAGGTTTAAGCCACATTCAAAACACTTTAGAGTCATCTTGTGTTATTTATTTATTTATTTTTTGAAAATTGAGTGGCATTGTTAGCACTTTGAAAGGCAGCAAATATAGCTGCATATTATATCATAAGAATAGACAATTATAAAAAGAGTATAAGATGAAGTACGTTTACACGAGCTATAATTGCAGCTGGTAATTAAACTGAAGTGTTTCATTTTCTCAGTCAGCTCATCAGTGACACCAGAACATAAACAATTTGAAAGTGAAATCCTTAGGGGCAAACAATAGTAATTAATTGCATTTTCCAAGGGAAGAAGCATTCCTATAGTCTGTTTGGGGTGACCTCTTGAGTAATATACACAGTGATTTACACTGTGAGCAGAAGTGTGGAGTTCAGAACCAAATCTGATTTAACTTGAATATTCATAAAGTCTCCAGTATGATTCATACTTCCATTTCCGTTGTCAAGTTTATTGTCTCCTAGGTTAACAATGAAAGCAAATTTATATTCTGAATTATTCACATAACACAATGAGATGATCAGCATGGAAAAACTTTACCAGGGCAGTAACACATAAAGTGAGGCTGCTATTAATCCCTTCCAACTTGGAGTCTCCTCAAGTATCAATAGCATTGTTTTAGAGATACTTGGGAGCTGAAATGAAAATATTTATGTGCATAAATTTGGATCCATATCTCATAAGCCTATTGGATTAAAATCATAACATTCAGGCAGTCTAGTTTGCCACCATTCATTTTCACAGAGAAGAGCTTTGTTTGAGATTTGTGCACATCTTTTTAGCTATTCCAATCACAGGGAACAGATTGCCATGACTTACACTCTAATTTGTGTGGCTTGCTCTGAGACCTAGCCTAAAATGGGCTTCATTCTGTATCATTTTCATTGATTTAATCAAGAGCTCTATTACCAATTTATCTTGTTGTTTTTACTTACGATATGAACATGGCCCTTGGACTCAGATAGGCATAGGTACAGAATCCAGCCGCACTTCTTACTAACACCTTGTATTAGTTAGTTCATATACTATATAACAAAGAACCTTAAAACTTGCTTTAAAACAGTAACCCTTTATTTAGATTATTATTCTACAGCAAGGCAATTTGGGGTGGGCTCAGCCAGGTCGTTCTTCTGGTTTAGGCCAGGCTCATTTGGTCTCAGCTGGGGCTCAATTATACACCTGCAGATAACTGCCAGATTGGGTAGGCAGGTTGATCTATGGAGGCTTCCACTGGCATGGCTTGCCTCTGCTTCATGTGTCTTCCATTTTCCAGCATTGCAGCCTGAGCTTTCCCAAATGATGGTGTGGCAGTGATCAGTAAGAGAAGGTAAATCCAAATATGCAAGTCTCTGCTATTGTTCCATTGGCAAAATGGCGAAGCACAGAGACAGAGTGAAGGGTACTGTCAAAAAATAATGATACCAAAAACCATGAAAACATTGGGGGCCATTACTACAACACTCAACCACATATACGTATAAGAAACTATAAGCCAGTTTCTTAATCCCTCAGGCCCAGTTATAGCTCATATCATAGAGTTGTTGTGGGGATTAAAATTAACTCATATATGTAAACCAATGGGTAAATCACCTGGCACATTGGAGACACATAATAAATGTTGCCCCCGTTTTCTCTTATAGATATTTATGCACTCCCATTTATTGGTAAAACAAAGCAAGTATTCTAATATGAGAACAACCTGTTAATGATATGTCATCCCACTGACCTCTATAGTTATTCAGTTATCTGGCTAGTGAGGTTAGTGTGTCCTTCTTCCTTACCAATTTCATGTTCATCTTCTGAAGCTATGCATTAAGTTGGAGGGTCAACTTCTGCATGGAAGTATATTCCTAAAATTATGTATTATGCATGTATGGTTGCATAATATGCTTCCACAAAAGCTGAAACTTGGCTGGGCACAGTGGCTCACACCTATAATTCTAGCACTTTGGGAGGCTCACACCTGTAATTCCAGCACTTTGGGAGAGGATCACTTGAGGCCAGGGGTTCAAGACCAAACTGGCCAACACAAGGAGACTTTGTCTCTACAAAAATATTTTTTTAAAAAATTAGCCAAACATGGCAGTGCTACCTGTAGTTCCAGCTACTCAGGGTGCTGAGGCAGGAGGATCACTCGAGCCCAAAAGTTCGAGGTTGCAGTGAATTGTGATCACACCACACCACTGCGCTCTAACCTGGGTGGCAGAGTGAGGGTCTGTCTCAGAAACAAAACAAACAAATGAAAACAGAACAAAAACTAAACTTTCATTGAACCATTTATGTAGCTATTTTTAAAACTTCCTTACAATGTACAATCAGAGGCAAATCTGTGTTAATAAAGCCTATATGTTGCATTGGGGGGTCGCAGGCTAGAAGAGGTCATAAAGGTTTAAAATTTCCAAAGTGTCGATTATGACCATTGAAGAGGCTGAGTCATCTTAAAGTCAGCTTGACATTATAATCAAATAATCAAAAAAGCCCTCAAATTGAATTCTGCTTTGGCCTGATTGTCTTAAAAGCTGCCTCTGATATTAATGGACGGATGTTCACATCTTTAATTTGGATCAGGGCCACTGACACAATAGAGTAGATGAGCCTCCATAATTTTCAAGTGCACACATGCTTTTCCCCATTGATCTGTGGATAATAGATCATTCTATTGGCTCCCCTGCAGCATTTAAATACAGTCTGCTTAATTCAAAATTGGTCAGTAAATGTAACACTAAAGTGCCTTGACCTGAAGACGATAGAAATGAAAACCCATTTTTTTAAAAATCCCAGGAAATCACTGTACTTGTCATATCTACTGCATGAAATACAAAATATATTTCCCCAAAATATACTTCTACCTCTATTATTTTATAGATTATTAAAATAGTGCAGAACATACAAGGATTATTATAATGTGCAAAGAGATCTTATATGTACGACCAGGGTCTTTCATGACTGATAGAACCTCTCTGATTTTTGCTGACTTTTTAGCCAAAAAGAAAGAGAACATTTGGTTAACATGGGCTCAGAGAAAGAATGATAATAATACCTGACAGCCCTTTGATATTTGGTAGTTTTATGGTGCAGGGAAGGGAAAGATTTTGAAGACTTCATTGGGATCAAATGTTAATAAGGAACAAGGTGAAACATGCCTGTAGAAATAATATTGATTATATCACAATATTCTCTTTTCTATCATTCCAATGAATAATCCAATAAGGAATGAATTCCTAATAGAAACATTAATAGGGTAATTACCGCTTTGTGAACATTTATTAAAGAAGAAGAATTTTAAAATAAAGCTATCCATGAATTCGCTCTTATGTCTTAAAATACTACATAAACACCACAAGGTTTCTGAGGTGTGCCCTATATTAATTTTATGTTTGGTAACTCCAGTCATGGTCTCTATAGCAAAAGTCATTCTTCAAATATACAGATATTTTGAACTACTCAATTTAAGGGAAAATCTGGGGTGACAGATAACAGTACTTTACAAAGTACATGTACATTTAATCATAGAAGCTCAAGTATATAGGAAAATAAAATGTTAGTTACAAAATGTGCATTTGATAATTACACATCATGACAAAGAACTTTACAGGAAGTGAATTCAAAATTTAAATATATTCATACAGCCAAAATTTGATCTTTATTTCTTATGTCATCATGTTTTGCTTTATAATCTGTAGCCTGTTTATGTGCTAGTTTGTTTAAGTAAAAATATTATCTTCAGTTTAAAAAAGCTGAGCTTGTAAAACGGCCAAAATTCTGGGGTTTGGCTGTATTTGAATAGACTGCATTTGATTTTCTTTTTGCAAGCTATACCCTTGATGACAGTTAAACAGAATTAGCATTCATTGAGCAACTATTTAGTTTATAGTCACTATACTAGAATATAGTGATACAAAGATGATAAACCATGATCCCTGTCCTCAGAAAAGACGGACATATGCATAGCAACTGTAATACAGTATGTAAGAACTATACAAGTGGTATGACTTGGCTTACTCAGAACAATAGAGTGAGCGATTCTTCTGGCATAGGAGGAATGGAAGAGGCTTCACATAGAAGGAGCTGAGAATGCAGAATGATGTATCAGGGTTTTCCAAGGTTACCCCCAGGTTCAGTAATTCACTAAAGGGACTAAGAGGACTCAGCAGATAGTAGTACTATGGCCGTAATTTATTACAGCAAAAGGATAGGAACAAGATCAACAAAGAGAAAAGGTGTGTGAGATGACTACCAGGGGAAACCAGGCCCACGCTTTTAAGAGTCCTTTCCCAGGGGAGTCACACAGAATGCACTTAATGCCTTCAGCAGGAAGTTGTGACAACATGTGTGCAATGTTTTCTGGTAAGGAAATTCATTACAGACTCAGTGCCCAGATATTTTACTGGGGGCTATTCATGTAAATACCCTAAACCATACTGTTTGCACAAACAGTTTAGGCATAGTGAACTCATTTGTTATCAGAAAATGCTGGGAACCTTCCAGCTGAATGCTAACCTTGCAAGCAGTCCTTTCTAAGGACAGCAGTCTCAGGCCTGTTAGGTCAACTCTTTACTGCACAGGTGAATAGATCTGTCCAGATATAGTTGGTGGAGAAATGAATTCAGGCTATGGAAATTTCAAGAAAGGGCTCAGATGTGTGGAAAACAGTTCATAACATTTCATTCAGTGAGATGTTCAATCTCAAATGTTTCTGGGACTATTTGGAATGTCAAGTTCTCCCTCCTGAGGCCTGAAATGATTTCAGGATCCCTGAACAGGCCTCCTCTTGTAAAGAGGATTAAAATGGCAATTGTGTTAATTCAAAACATTTGGCCTCTATTATCTACTTCATTCATGTGAAGATGTGATTCTGATTTAGAATATCTAGATACTTGTTTTAGTTCAGTGTTTCGTTGTCACAGTATATACATTTTCTGACCATAACACCTTTGAAATTGTATAGTTCAAAGGTCTCTGTTACAGTGCAATGGAGACTTCAGTTTCCTGGAGGAGAGTATGTACTTTCAGAGACGACATTTCCAAACATAGTACATTCATACAAGTGATCAACACAAAACGTCATTTTTGTCACTAGTACTTGTGGCATTAACTATAAGCCGTGGAATTGTGCTTTTTTTCCCACAGCCAGATTGACATGCTTCAGTGCCTTTCAGATCCTACACTTGTACAACCCAAAACAGAACTATCCCTGTATTTCACTAGGACAAAAATGAAAACTGTTAAGCTTATAAATATTTCACTACAGATTGCTGTGTATTAGTTGCTGACTGTTGAATTCAGCTGCTATGAAATGCTAATAATTCTCTACTGGGGGCTTGAGAACAATCTCTATTTCAATAAATACTATGGCTTGTACTGAATTATGAGTTCCGTACATTCACTGATAGACAAGATGGAATGTTAGCCTTATTAATGCAACTGGTGCAATGTACTCAAAAGAACTTGGCCTCCATTTTAGAGTTAGCCGGTGAGGTACATGACCACTGTAACATGCATGGGCCTTAGTAGTATAAAATAGATACCTTATAAAATATTGTACAAATAATATCTCTACTCTGGTTTGGAAGTCTATTGGAAAATATATACATTTATCTTACCTTCTTATTTGTTAATTACTCTTAGGATATTGTGAGTGAATTTTAGAACTAAAAAGTCAGTATAAAAACAGATGTTTATATTTTCTGATTATCTATTTTATTGAAGATAAATTAGGACTGAAAACAATGGTAAGCTGTATTAGCTTCCTGTGACTGCTATAACAAATTGCCACAAACTTAGTGGCTTAAAACAACGCCAATTTGTTATCTTATAGTTGTGGAAGTCAGTCCAAAATCAGTTTTACAGGGCTAAAATTAAGGCGTAGGCAGGGCTTGGTCTTTTCTGGGGCCTCTAGGAGATAATGTGTTTCCTTGTCTTTTTCAGCATCTAGAGGCTGCCTGTATTCCTTGACATGTGACTGTTTACTCCATCTTCAAAGCCAGCAGCATAGCAGTTCAGTTCTCTCTTTCTCACTTCTTTCTCTCTCTGTCCCTTCAATTCTCTCTCTCTTCAATTCTCTCTCTCTCTCTCTCTCTCTCTCTCTCTCTGCGTATCTCTCTCTCATCTCTACTTCCATCATCACATCTCCTTCCCTGACTCTGACCATTCTGCCTGCCTCCATCTTATAAAGATCCTTATGATTGGACCCACCCAGATATTCCAGGCTTGTCTCTCCATTTCAAGATCCTTAATCACATCTGCAAAGTCTCTTTTGTTTTGTAAGGTAACACAGTCACAGGTTCCAGAGATTGAGATTAGGATGTGGACATCTTTTGGGGGTCATTATTTTGGCTACTACAACCCCAATAACTCTATTTTGTGTTATAAATACTGTGAATTATTCAGCACCAATCAATGGTATTCAATCGGATTTTGACCATGTATATCTATCCATCCATTCAGTAAATATGTATCGAGAACCTAATATATGTCAGGCAATGTTCTAGATGCTGAGATGCAGCAATTAACAAAGCAGACAAAGTCTTTGTTCTCATGGTGGTTGCATTCCAGAAGGGAACACATAAAAATTAATATTGGATATGTCCTGAATATTTGGTCTATGAAGAAAAATAATGCAGGATTAGATGGCACACTGTGTTAGTATATATATGATGAGGGGTGCTATTTTATCACTAAGTATGATCAATGATATCCTCTCTGAAGAAGCAACATGATACGTCGAATAGTGGCCCCCAAAATATAGGTCCAAGTCTGAACCCCTGGTACCTGTGAATGTGATCTTATATGGAAATACAGTCGACCTTCAGTATCTACAGGTTTTGAATCCACGAATTTAACCAACTGTGATTCAAAAATATTCTAAGAAAAAAAACCAATAAAACATACAAATAAAAAACAATGCAATATAACAACTATTTACATAGTATTTACATCATACTAGGTATTATGAGTAATCTAGAGATGATTTAAAGCATACAGGAGAATGTGCATAGGTTATATGCAAACTACATAATTTTATATCAGGGACTTGAGCATTCTTGGATTTTGATATCCACAGGGAGTGCAAAACCAACCCTTGGATACAAGGAACAATGGTATTGTAAGATATTTGCAGATGTAATTCAGTTAAGAATCTTGAGATGAGATTATTCTGGATTTGGGTGGAGCTAAATTGAATTATAAGTGTCTTTATAAGAGACAGAACAGGAGAAGCCACAGAGACAGACAGAGAGGAAAGCCATGTGGTGCATTTACATGCCAACCAATGCCAAGGATTGTGGGCAACCACCAGAAGCTAGGAGAGAGACATGGAAAGGGTTCTTTCTCTGAGCCTCCAGAAGTAACTAATCCTACAGACACCTTGATTTCAGAGTTCTGGCCTCCAGAACTGTGACAGAATACACTTCTGTTGTTTTAAGCCACCTAGTACGTGTAATTTGTTGCAGCAGCCCAAGGATACTAATACAGGCAATGTTTGAGCAAATACGTGTTTGAAATAAGAAAACAAGCCATACAGAGACTCAAAGGAAAAGGAGTATAGGCAGAAGACACAGTAAGTGGGAGACTTTCTGTGGTATTCAAATAACAACAATGGGAGACAGTGTGACTAGAACCCAGAAAGCCAGGGGGAATAGTGTTTGAAGATGATTTCAGAACTATAGGGCAAACCAGGTCTGGTAGGGAGGGTTTTGTGGGCCATGGTAAGGACTTTGAATTTAATTCTGTTTATTTTATATAAGCTAGAATAATTGTGATATACTGAAATGTAGTGTTCTTGTGCATTACAGTTTTAACTGCCAGAAGCAAATGATCATGACACAACAGAATATTAACACAAAACATGAAGGTTGAAATCTGGTGCACTCCATTGTGTTCCCAGTAATTTAACTATCACATTTTTAATAATGTTGGCCCTGGCCTGAATAACAAAATATATTGGTTCCTCCACCCCCAACACGCAACTACTGTATTAGGCCATTATCACTTTGCTAAAAAAAAATACCTGAGAGTGATAGTGAAAAGAGGTTTAATTGGCTCACAGTTCTGCAGGCTGTATAGGAAGCATGATGGCATCTACTCGGCTTCTGGGGAGGCCTCAGGAAATTTACAATCATGCAGAAAGGCAAAAGGTGAGCAGGCATGTCACTTGGCGGAAGCAGGAGCAAGAGAGCAAGGGGGAGGTGCCACACACTTTTAAACAATCAGATCTTGTGAGAACTCACTTGCTATCATGAGCACAGCACCAAGGGCATGGTGCTAAACCTTTCATGAGAAACCCATCCCATGAACCAATCACCTCCCACCAGTCCCCACTTCCAGCATTGGGGATTACATTTCATATGAGATTTGGGCAGGGACACGCATCCAAACTAATCAACTACTTCTTTCTTTTTGTGTCTGCATATATAACATCTGTTATGTTTGGCTTTCTGTGCAACACCGTTTCATATGTTATTAGTATCGCTGTTACACTCTGATACTCCCACAAGATAACCCTACCCATCAATGAGAATTGACGCCAATACTGCAGAATAAGAATCCTACACAAAATACAGAAGCCTTACTTGTTCACCAAAGGTGTGAACCAGTAGTCAAATGAACGGATTTGTTTCCCGTCCCCTTGCTGGTCCCTGCTAACTCTGACTCTTAAAAGCCATAACATTTTACCAAAAGAGCGCAGAAGAAATATCCTCAAAAATTGCTTATTAAAACTTGCAATACGTGTGCCAATAATTGCTAGAACTGTGTTAGAAATAAGAACATCGTAATGAGATAGGATGTCATTTTTCTAGCATGATGTCTCTATGTTAAGAGATAAAGGTCAAGTCCTAGGAAATGAAGGGCTACTTTTTAATGGCGTTGAAACCATATAATGGGTAAGAGTGTCTCTAGAAAATCAGTAATGCACTGATACATAATTAACGGAAGTGTCTTAGGAGATACTTTATTTCTTTTAGTATTGGTTCCTCTCCCTAGTATGTCAAATATTTCACATTGTATAGCCATTAATCAAAGTAAAACTAACCACAGTCTATATATATATATGTGTATATATATATATATATATATATATATATATGTATTTTGTGTGCATATATACACAGTGAAGTTTAGCTTATGTCCCTATGGACAGGGAAAAGAACAAAAGATGCATACAATATTTCATCTCTGCTCATTTTCCCATGCTCCTTCGTTTTGTGTATCATCTCACATGCAAATTAAAATGTTCTAAATGACAAAAGAAAATTTCAGTTGTGGGAAATTAAGCATAAAATGTGGACTGAATCTTGATTTTGAAATCCTAAGGGTTACTTAAAATAGAACATTTCACACCCCTTTGAAGGGAGCACCTGCTAAATTCATTTGAATCAAATGTAGAAATCTCTGTAATTCGAGTAGATAAGGATAATCTAGAAATAAGACCACGAGCAGAGGAATGGTCAATGTTTTTCGTAGCCAACAGCTTTGAAATATGCTTATAGAAAACATTGCTTAAATCAGGACTATTTTAATTCAGAAGGAATCTACCCATGGCCTACTAAATTATCATCAGAGAGGTGGTCACCACACATTGGTTTAGTGACCAAGCTTGACATCAGAAGGCCTGAATTCTGCTTCTGTTTTTATTATTAGTGAGATAACTGATCTCATGCAGGTCATTTAATTTTACTGTAATTCAAGTTCTTTATATTTACACTGAGTTGTGTAAAAATTTTAAAAAACAAAATACCTCATCGTTTTAAGATGCATAAAAGGCAGAAAATGTATCATTTTAAAATCTCACCAATGTTATCAAAATCATACATCCAAAAAAGGGATCTAAGTAATTTATCTATATAGATGGCATATGTAGACTACATGCACTACTTATGTTCCTCATTTTGAATGTGAACAGATTAGCCATAGCAGTAAATTCCATCGCTGAAGAAAGTTAAATACCTTTAAGAAAAATACAAGCCTGCCCTTCCAGTTAGAATTTTCTTTTTCAATCTGCTTTATATTTTATTTGACATAATTAGGGTTTTTATCCTGTGCCCAGAAATACAAAAACATAAGATCTAAATATGTTTTTTTGGTTACTTCCCCACGCTTTTTCATTTTGTTTTGGTTTAATATACAAATTAAAATGTTTTAGAAAATATTGCCAAATTTGTATATTTTGAAGTTTTATTCTGGAAATATGATCCATTCTGCTCATTCTTTTAAAATACTACATATTTTCATTAAAAATGATCTGATGTAATAAAAAAATGTTTTACTTGAGAATTGCGTCAGTAGATGCAACTCTCAAATAGAAGAATTCAACTCTATGGACAATCAGAAGTGTATTTCCTTTAAAAAAGTGAAACTTAAATATCACAAATTTTTAGATGATGACAGTCTCTTTTGTAGGAGAATGTAAACCTTTACAAGATACAAGGAGAAAGAACACTTCTTACCACAATCATAAATGCAAATTGTGAACTCAGCCTAGGAACTTAAAAGATCTGTGTAGAATAACTTTTCTCCCCTTTAGTTTATTTCCAGTTTAATTGTTTTCTGTCATAGATTTTTACTGAAACAAATATATGCTACTGATTCTTTCCTAATATTCTGTGACTAAAGCTAATCTTACTATTTGCTTAGTAGAAGAAAAGCAAACAGCACCACATATTTTTTTTCTTTTCCAAAATATAGTAAAACAAATGTATCCTATTATTTCATTCCAAAAGCAGTAGTCCTTTTCAGACTTGTGCAGAGCAGCTTATCTCACAGCAATTTCAAATACTAACTCATCAGATGCAGGTGATAAGGACTTTCTATGAAAGGCCAAAGCAACTAAATAATTATGGTTTTTGTTTGTATTTAATATTATTTTTTGTGGATACGTTAGTCATATTTTTTCAAAGGGAAGCAATAAAGTGCGATAGAAATTATGATGGAATGCAGACTGGACTACTGTCAAGAGAGCTGAGCTCTGGTCTGGACTCCACCACTGACTTATTATGTGCCTCTAGTTTCCATGTTTTTATTTTATTTTGAGACCGAGTCTCACTCTGTCACCTAGGTTGGAGTGCAGTGATACAGTCTCGGCTCACTGCAACCTCTGCCTTCTGGGTTTCAAGCAATTTTACTGCCTCAGCCCCCTGAGTAGCTGAGACTACAGGTGTGCACCACCGTACCTGGCAAATTTTTGTATTTTTAGTAGAGATGGGGTTTCACCATGTTGAACAGGCTGGTCTCGAACTCCTGCCCTCAAGTGATCCGCCTGCCTCAGACTCCCAAAGTGCTGGGATTACAGGCATGAGCCACCGCACCCTGTCTCCATGTTTTAAAAAAAGAACAGCAAAATTTGCTCTTACCAACTTCATGGGGATAACAGCAAGGAAAAAAAAATGAGGTAAGCGACCAAAAAATCTTTTATTTTTAAGAAGAAATGTAGTTTTCTATTTCTGCTTTATTATCAAATTCTCCCTTATGTTCTGACTTACATTAAACCATTAAATGTAAACATGTAAATAAATATTGATAGTCTGTCTTGAAGCCTGACTCTGATACCTGAAACCTGAAATATAGTCCTAATTGTATAGACTGTATAGTCTGAAATGTATTATAAGGCATAGACTCTTTTAGGTGCTGGGATACCTGGTGACCAAAACAACCCAGTTCCCCTACAAGTTTGTATTCTATGAAATAGACAGGCCCTATACAATTCAACAAGCAAATATTTTCTCATGTATTGATTAGTGCTGTAAGGAAAAGTAAAGTCAGCTAATTGAATAGAAAGTGTCAGAGGAGGGGGGACACTTTCATGAAGATTGGTAAGAGAAGACCCGTCTGAGATGGTGACATAAGAGCTAAAACCTGAATGTTGAGAACAACTGAGCTATCCAAAGGTTTAGAGACAAACATTACAGGCAGAGGGAACAACAAGATATAAGGCTCCTGAAGCCTGAAGAAGCGTGACAAGATGGAGGAACTTGAGGCTTACTGGGCTGGACAGAAATGAAGGGGGACGAGAGCTTTGGATCAGGTTGAAGAGGCTGCCAGGGGCTGGATCAGACAAGATCTTGCAAACCATGAAAAGGAGTTTTTATTGTATTCTCAGTAAAAAGAGAAGTCATTGGAAACATAAGCAGATTGTTAAAATGACCTCAACATGACAGAATTGGGTTGGGGAGGGTGTCCTCAGAGTATTACCCAGAAAACTTGGCCCCAAAGCTTTTACAGATTTCTCTTCCTCTCCTCAAACTTTCCCACTCTTGAGTGGCTAAAATCTTAATCTCTTTCTCTGTCTCTCTCTCAAGAGTGAACCCGATACACTGCTTTTCCTTTTAACATCTTCTTTGGCATTCAGGGGCACCTGAGTGTAGGCCCTTGGGAAAGTAGATTTTCTTCTTCAAATAAGGGTCATCATATTCTTCAAAGAAGAAAATTCTGGTGAGTAAAATTCTTCCTTTCTGCCTACCATCTACCTACTTAAACCTTAGCAGTTGTCTGTCAAGGGGATCAGTGTTTATCTGTGCATCCAGTAGCACTTTCTCGTCATAGCCCCATGACCCTGCTCCTTCAGATTTTCTCAAGGACCTCTGGAGATGTTTCCAGGTTGGGCATAGCCATGTGTTTCAAAATGTGGTCCACCAGTTCCAGGACCCAGGACAGAAAGAACTGCCTGTGCCAAATCTTATTGGGGCTTAATTGGGACCTTAAGGATCCTTCAGGACCTCCACGACCTTTCCAAAGAGCAAGAATATGTGATTCCTGGATGAAAAGCCTCATGGTTCACGGCTGCCACAATTGAGGTGGTGCAGACCGCCCTCTCCCCTGCTGGAGTCTGTAAGGTTTGGTGTGGGTGGTGACTGTGGAAGGCAGGGCGGGAATACATTGCCTTCCGGAAGGAATTCACCTTAGTGCTGCTCGTAGGGACAGTGTTAGCGGGGATGCTTTGGCTTCAAGCAGTTGTGCCTCAGTTCGCCCTTCAGCCAGTTTTTATTTTTCAGTCTTGAGCAGCTTCACAGACAGTAAGAATGCAGCCTGTATTCTTCCACTAAATGAAGTCTAAGATTATTCAATAATATTTGGCTAATAGTTGCTCCCACAATAACTTCATCTCGAACTTCGAGCCTTCCAAATTCAGTGTTTTGTTTCATCCTGGATAGACCTTCATGAGAATTCTTCCTATTCTTTACATGAATACCAGGAACTTTCTCCTTTTCCTCTGAGGAGGTAAGGTTAGGAATTTGACATCTGAATCCCAGCATCTGTCCACATTGTCATGTTTGGCTTTAAGTCAGTAAGAAAATATGCCTTCAAAACTGCATTTTGATTAGTTTCTAATGGAAATGGTGGGGAAGTTGCATAAACAAAAATCTCGAAGACTCTCATGTAGACAGTCTCAGTACTTCTAACTTTACAATCATCTTGACCCATATTTCTATATCTCTCTGGTTGTATTTTTAAAACCACCAAGGCTCCTGTCTGCTTTATCATGCCCCTTTATATCTTAAATCCTCGAGTTAAGTCAGCCATGATGAAAATATACAATAAGCGGCCGGGCGCGGTGGCTCATGCCTGTAATCCCAGCACTTTGGGAGGCCGAGGCAGGCGGATCACCTGAGGTCGGGAGTTCGAGACCAGCCTGACCAACATGGAGAAACCCCATCTCTACTAAAACTACAAAATTATCCGGGCACGGAGGCACATGCCTATAATCCCAGCTACTGGGGAGGCTGAGGCAGGAGAATTGCTTGAACCTGGGAGGCGGAGGTTGTGGTGGTAATGTACCCATGAAAACAAGAACAAATTGAATAACTCAATTTCCAGAAGGCCACTGAAATAATGTAGAGCCCTGAAAGACAATTTCTATAGGGGATTTCAACTGGTTTATCATACTGAAATTATTTTCAAGAATCCGTCTAGACATGTATTAGTTTCTCAAAATTGTCCTGTTTAAGGCAGTAACCAAAACATCTTGTCTTTTCTATCATGCATACACCTTTGAGTTCACTTCCTTTGTTTCTGTGCAGTGATGCTCTGTCTTAGCTTATCTGTACATAGGTCACTCTCAGACATGCATAGACCTAGGGGAGCTGTAGGTCCTTTTCTGTTCTGATTGCTTTTCTTGTGAGTTCTATCTCCTTTTCCCTTCCCCACTACCATGCCCATAATTCTATCAAAGAAAAAGAAAAAAAATAATAAAAACAAGAAGCTGTTCTTTGTTGTGGCTCATTGGTAAGCAAAAGATTCCATTTCCTTTAACAAATATGTATAGATTGCCTGCTGAATATTATGGACTGCATTAATCAGAATAGCAAGTTATTCCTAAAACATAGTGATGCTCTTAAAGTGTTTTACCTTTGAATTGAGCTGTCTGCTTTGATTCAAAGTCACACAGAGATTGCTCTTGGAAATTTTCCCATAGGCCCAGGGGCCACTCCTCGGATTTACAGCAATGAAAACGTAAATGAATCTGCTCACTTAAGGGAGACCAAGCTGTGCAGAAGTGATGAATGTTAAGCCAACTTGCCAGAAACTGATTTATAAACCAGAATGCTGATTCATTAAATGAAATGGGAGATGAATCTGGTAAGATAACCGGCATCAATCATTTGAACAGGGTACTCCCTCTTAATGAATAAGTTCATTGAAGAAACTAAATTGCAGATCAGAAGGATTTTTGGTACCGGGAATTAGAGAGAAGAGAAAAAAAAAGTGTTAAGGGGCATTCCCTTAAATTCAGGTTACTCAATTTGTTCCTCCCCATTCTGGAGGTCTTTCAGTCTACGAATCTGGCAGCTGACACTGGAATGATGTCACTCTTGGGCAGTTCTTGCCTTTCATCTAACTTTGATCTCTTCTTCATGCATACCACCAACCTTGTTTTGGGACCACAAAGCCCTAACATTGTTACACAAATTTAGGTCAGAGTTTATTTTGCATTCATGACAGTTAGTCTCCTGTGCCTTTAGGAGATAAACTAGAGAATCCAGTAAAGAGATTTGGGAAGTACCTTAAACTCATCAGCAACCATCTATATAAACCATTTTTTTATAGACAGTTTTTTCAACAGATGAATAACCATGTCTGTTTCAGCTTAATGCTTATTAGCTTCAATTTTCAAGAGGTGACAATTTTCCTCATTCAATTTAGCAGCTACTTACTGAGCTCCTCAAGAGCAAGAAGAGTCTCCAGAGGAAACAAAAATGAGCATGGCAATCCTCTATGAAGTTTACAGTCATATTTGAGCAATAACAACAATAATAATGAGCACAAATAATTATGGCACAGAATTAAGAAATCATGTAAGAGAGTCTGTTCCAGAAAATGAGGCAATCACAGAACTGACTGTGAGAATCCTGTGGCTTTTGACTTGAACCTTCTAGGGCACGTAGGGTTTTACCAAGAGAGATAAGAAACTGTTTCATGCAGTTGAGGAGATCTTGGTGAGACACAGCATTTAGTGAGAAAAGCCCCAGACACATTCAGAGAAAATAATGGGATGGACCCTATTTGAAGACTGCAAGGAGTACATGTAAAAACCGATTTGCCAATTCTATTATGGCTTTAAAACAAAATCAAAAACACAGCCAGGCGCAGTGGCTCACACCTGTAATCCCAGCACTTGGGAGGCTGAGGTGGGAGGTCCCTTGAGCCTAGGAATTCATGACCGGACTGTACAACAAAGTGGAACCCAGTCTCTAAAAAAAAAGAAAAAAAAAATTATCCAGGCATCACAGATCACTTGAGCTCAAGGGGAGGAGGCTACAGTAAGCCGTGATTGCACAACTGCACTCCAGCCTGGGCAAAAGAGCAAGACCCTGTCTCATAAGAAACCAAAATCTGAGACACAACAAAACAAAAAACAAAAGCCCTATATCTAATTAGAACCACAACAGATCAAGTTATCCTATGCTTTTTTTCTTTTTTTGCTTTTATGGGTAACACTTGTATTTGAAAAAGAATGGCAATTAAAAGTTAATTATTAAGACAATAAGCATAACATTTAATGTTTAAATCTGTTTAGAAGCAACTTGATTATAAATCTTTTTTCAGTAGAATTCAGTCATCGAGCGCTGTTCCATATATAACCATCTATTCCTGATGGTGTAAAAGAAAACATGCAAAATTAATATAAGTTCTTTAATTTCTGAATATTGGCAATCCATTTACGCTTTGGGTGACTGATTATCTGTCATTTTCTATTATATGATTTCACTCAGAAGAGCTATTTTTTGTGGTGTTATAATTAGAGGAAACCAGTAATCAATAAGAAGATAGTTTGAACTGAGTGACAAGATTGTTTTGATTCAATGTTTTTAACTGATTAAAAGTGACTAACATATTTTGTTTTCATCTGTGATATGTAAACAATGGAAGAGAATCTCGCTGTATCTAGCTTTTTTCCCCCAAATCCCTCTCTCATTCTCCTTCCAAATTTTCGAGGTATGAAAGATGACTTTCTGACTTCACATAAATTGCCCCTGAAACATTTCTATAGTTAGTGACAGCTGTCTTCTACTTACTTCCAGGACAAAGACTTTATTCACACACTCTTATGGCTCTTTTTACTGACTTGAGCAGCTTACAAAATAGAGAAAAATGTAACATTATCAAAGACTTTCTTGTGACTTTCACTTTATGGTGTCTTCCAATAATATATACTGGTACCTAAACACTGAGTGGCATGGAAAAGGAGTGGCCTGACCTGGGTGAATTTAACTTATGGAGACAAGGCTTTCTAAGGTGACATAGGAAAGGTATTGATGAGATAAAAGCCACTGTAGGAATAAATCATACATGTGATATTTTGTTTTTATTTTTATTAATTTCTGGTTCCGCTAAAAGTAGAGAAATATCAGAAGAATGCTATTCCACCTAGTCGTCAGAATTGACAAGCCACCCAAGGTCAGGACTGGGGGCTGGTCTGGCTCTGGAATCAGATTGCTACATTTGAATCCCAACTTCCCCTTTTTACTAACTGTGACTTTGGGCAAGTGACTTAATTTTATACCCTTAAGTTAATTTTTTCTCTTTTTCAATGGAAATATTAATAATATTTTCCTGGTTTAGAGTAATGATTGAATTATATGGTATATATAAGACATCAGTACAAAGCCAGGCACAGAGTAAATCAAGCAATAAATGGCAACTATTATAAAAAATAGGGCCAGGCATGATGGTTCACACATATAATCACATTTTGAGGGGCCAAGGCGGGAAGATCACTTGAGGTCAGGAGTTCCAAACCAGCCTGACCAAATAGCAAAAAAAAAAAAAAATTATTGGAAGGTATTATTTCTCTGTAACACCTGTTTGATTTTTCTGTGCAGGTACTTGTATACCTCTTTATGTTCTATCTGTCTTCATAAATTATAGAACACCCATGGCTGTTATTGAAAGACAACTTAAGCAGACCGTTCACTACGCCCAGTGAAGAAACAGAAAGAGAGGAATGTGGGGGATTAGTATCCAAGCCATGGAATCATTAAGACAGAATTGGTAAAAGGACTTGTGTTTATTACCCCAGATAGTGAATTTCTTTCAGTAGAAAGAGCGTCTTTTCATATCAGTGTAGGAGGAAATTCATTGCCCATTAATTTCTTAATGAGACAAATGGTAGGCATCTACTAGAATTCATCTATGGAAACATGTCTGTGGATGTGCGTAAACACAAGTACAGAAATACACATGTATGCTCACATGCGCATGCATGCACACAGAATGGGAGAGAAATGTGTTGACTAATTCTTTTATCTTTAAATATATGCCCTTTTTACTGAGATCACACTCACTGATTGGGAATTTGAGAGTTATTTTAGGGTTATTTTGAGTGTATATAATTATCTCAAGATTCTGGATAAAGACCCTGGAGTTTTAAGCCCATCTACCAACATTCTGGTTTGAATAAGTTATTTGTACCAGCATATTAGAGAGAAGATAAAATCTTAAGATGTAAGATTCCCTTTTTTCACAAGGGCAGCTAATGCTGGAACTGCACGAGTGGCAGAGGTAGGGTAGAAGCGGACTTTTAAAAGCAATAATACCCCTTAGCCCCAATTTTTGGTTTTTTTTTTTTCAACATGTTTCAATATCCATATGTTAAAATGTTGAATATTTCTACATCCACCATATTCACCTATGCCTACTTGTGAATTTGTCGTGGAGGATTAAAGCAAACAGGACAAGGTCAGTCTCATGTTAACTGCTCAGAAAGTGGTAGCTACTCTTACAGTCTCAGACAGTACCTGAGTCTCTCAGTTATCCACCATCAGTGTTATTTTCGTATTACCATTAGCTCCCAAATGGCAATTTTCAGTCTTTTCTATGTCATAAACCCCTTGGGGAATTTGATGAAAGCTATGTATGCTCTATTAAAGAAAAGTGCATATACCCACATGCATATACCATGAACAATTTCCATACATAGTTTAGGAGATTCACCTATTCCATGAATTAAGAGTTTTGGCACACCAGTTTAAGAGCTCCAGCATGAGTTGAAAAACTGCTCTTTCATCTTTTAAGGATATATTCCAAGTGACTTGTATTTGATTTTAGAAAATACTGGTGAACATACTCCAAGCTACTTCCTTGACTCTTTTCTCTTGGGTCTCGAGGTAAAGCCTGGAATCCTTGATGCTCTGGGAACCCTTCAGACAAAGATTACTTAAGTCCATCAGCACCTCCTGGGAGCTGGCACAAGATGCAATACAGAATTTAAAATTATTCAGAATGTACTAAGATGAGACAGTTTATATATACACCGTGTATTACATAGCATCCAAGAGAGTTCAGTGGCAGCATCACATAACGAAACAGATTAATATGTCTTCATCAAAACAAATGAATATTCATACTAAGTATAATAAGGACTGTAGATAGCCTCACAGTAGTTTTAAGAATAGTTTTGCTACCAAATGAGTAACATCACCATAAAAACAACTTTCAGTTTTCAGAGCTTTTAGAAATTCAGAATTGCAAATAAGGATTCGTGGATCTGTAGCTGAATTCATGTATCTAAGGAATCACTATAAAACTCACATCCGTTTATATTTCTCAACTGTACCTAAGGGTTATAAATTGTATACTAGAATCAGCCTTAGATATCTTGTAGTTTGCCAAGATGGAGTGTTTATAAATTTATGAATTACACACAGACTACACACATATAAAGTAATATATATGCATAAGTATATATTGCATTACATGTATTATTCTGTATAATTCTTCTTTTATCTGTATTTAGCAATGCATCCAAGTAGCTCTACTTAAACTAGTATAAATTGCTTGCCTATTCCAATAAGGATATATAAATCATTAAGAAAAGATTTGAAAATTACAGCTGGAAATCAGAAAACTGTCTGCAATGGCATATTTTCATACAAATAGAAAATGGATTGAGTACCATACTTGAATCTGGAGCCCCTCTCAGCCTCACTTGAAATAATTTTGCCCGAAAATTGCATAACACAAGTTCACTGATAAGAAAAGCAATTAATTTTAATAAAATAAGTACGTCTAAATTTAAACTATCTTTTAGATTTCAAATCGCACAAGAGAAAAACTTCCACAGAAGTTTAAAACCTACTAAGAACATTAAATGAACTGCCAAATAATAATAAAACGTAATAATAAAACATCTAAATTTAAACTATCTTTTAGATTTCAAATAGTGCAAGAGAAAAACTTCCACAGAAGTTTAAAACCTATTGAAAACATTAAAGGAACTGCCAAATAATAACAAAACAAAGTAAACCAAATTTCTATGTCTATGTCCATATTTCTATCTATCATACTGTATTCGAGTCACTGCTAAAATAAAGTGTTATCAATGTAAAAATGCTGAAGACTGTTTCTCCCTCCCTTTCAAAGAAAATCTGATGTTTAGATATGAAGAATGACACCTTCTTATGCCTTCTTCATCTCCCATCTATCTAGAATAAATTGTATACCCTGCAAGGGAGGCAAAACTTTATCTTCACCCTTTTAGGGTCTTCAACTGGCCTGAGAACTAAATTGATATAAGACAGATAGAGAGGGCAAAAGCACACAAATGTAATAGGAATTTTATTTGACACAGGAGCCCTCGTAAGAAAATGAAGAACCCAAGAAGTGGTAAAACCTAAATGGTTTTTCACTAGACTGGACAAAGGGAGGCAATTCTGGAAAAGTGACTAAGTTATATGAAGAGGCTAAAGGGAGACAAAGAGTTATTTTCACAAGGTCTGTTTGTACAGAATCTCTAGGCTTTGACTCTCCATCTCTGGTGATGAGAATGTTTATTTTCTTCTGGTATAGGGAAGACATCTTTCACTTGGGAGTTTCATCTCTTGCTTTCAGGAAGAAAAGGGGGAGATCTCAATGTTCTTCTTGTACTTGCTGTTTTCCAAGTGCCTTTAGCTCAACATAATCCTTATGCCAAAGTGGCATAGTTGAGGGTAGCAAATTGTGCCACCCTTCAACCTCCTGGTGTTCCAAATTTTGCTTTGTGCCTTGAAGGTATCTAACAGAAGTACCAGAAACACCCTTCTACGAGAAGAATTTACAATCTATTTAGAAAGGATGACACTAGGGTGATATGGATCAATACAGCACACAACACACAATATACCGTAAAGTGTTTTACACATCATAAAAACTCAATACATATCTGTTGCTTGATTATAGAACATTCACTTTCACAGCTAGTACTTCTGACCTTTTATTTTTCAATTTAGTCTCTCTGCAGTTCCTAGGACCACATATACTCTGGGGAGTGAAAAAGAGACTTTTACATTAAAATATATGGAAGTGCCACTCTGTAAGCCTGAAAAAGCCCAATGCCAGCCATTTTTTATGGTTCATTGTAGCATAAGAGTTGTTCCAGAATATGTTACCCTAGGTCAGTTACTCCTTTATTCGTCTTCTAACCTCAATCTTGGACTTTTTGTATTAGAGCAACAGTCACCTCCTACCCACACCACGAATTTGTTCCTAAAATCTGTGTATCTCAAGATCTTCCCAGTGATAACTGTTTACCCTGGAGCCTGGATATTACCTGGCAGGACATCTGGCTAATAGGCCTTACATCAGTTTTCCTTTCCCTCTAGACTTGCACATCCCTGAGAGAGAGTGCGTTTTTTGTTTGTTTGTTTGTTTGTTTTAATTTTGTTCCCCAGGCTCTTTATTTGCCTCCTTTTAGTCCTAGTCCTGCATGGCATCAGACTTGATCATCAACCCTGAGCTGTCTGAATTCAGCCATCCAAATTCAACTGAAATGTTCTCACTCCTAAGTGGGTATTTTTCACCCTAATCATATTACTTCCTCTGCAGCATTTGACACTGTGAGTCACTCTATCCTTACCAAAGTTCTTTCCTCTGTTAGCAATCATGAAGTAGCTGCCTTGCTTCTCTGTGCATCTGTACTTCTCTAATCCTACAATTACCACTTACCTTTTGAATCTACCCAAGGCCTGGTCCCCTCTCTTCTTTTCATTTTAAATTTTCTCTGGGCAATCTCATTCTGGAATGGCTTCAACTACTAACTACATGATGATGGCTTTGTAAACCCCATCTCTAGCCAAAACTTTTACTCTCAACTGCCATCTCAACCTGGAGATACCACAAAGGTCATAGACTCAACTATTTATCCTCTTCAGGTTTTTTCTTTTACAGTTGGTAACACCATCCAGTCACCTAAATTAAAACTTTGGAATTTACCTCTGATGGCTCTCCATAGCCAATCTACCACCAAGTATTTTCTTTCTTTTTTCCCTAAAGCCTTCTTAAAACTGTTTTTCCTCCCCATACCTTCTGCACTTGTAATGGAGATCACCAAAGGCTACCCAAAGCCCTCCTCAGATAAAACCTCTGAATGTGATTTTTCCCTTTTCTCCAGCATAAGAACCATCTAGAAACTGATGCTGTGACAGCATGAATTATTTTCATACACCTTTGTACGTAAATAATTTTCACATAAAAATTTCAATATTACTTTTTTATGAAACATGTTAAAAATTGAGATAAAATACTTCTACTTTGAACCAATTTATAAACAATATTTCTAGAAGAGTTGTAGATATTCTATAAAAAATGAGTCCAATTGTCATTGATTTTTACCATAAAACATTATTGATAAAATCCTAATGTTGGAATCAAATAAATACTTACACAGAAAAGGTCCTTAAAAAGACATTAAAGTGCCATTGAATGTCTTCTAAAAGTTACTTTAAAAAATAAAATACATTGCTGTGTTTTAAATTTATTTGGGCATTGAATAAAAGATCTTTCTTATAAATGAGCATAAGTACAGGAGTGGTGAGGACTGAAAAACAATTCAAGATAGGAAATCCCAAAATTGATGTTATTTTATAAACTCTTTTTCTAACAAAGAAAATTGAAAAACTTTGAGTTTTTGAAATGTATAATTATTATAATACATTGAGAACTGTTTATCAATTATGACCAAGGATACTTCACAAAGGCTAGTAAGCATGTCATTCTATGTCAAATCACCCTCCCAACAGGTATTGCTTAAGAACCTGCTAGGAAGAGTGATGTAAAAAATAATACAAGGAACAATGCATTGTTCATATTCCAAATTAGCTTATAATTTAGTGTGTCGGTAAACCTTATAAATAACCATAATACTCTAGTAGTATATGATGCGGCTTGTAAAAGCCAGTCACAGAGTTAAGTGATGTGACTTTTTTTTAAGTTAGAATTGATTTTTTATTTTTATTATTATACTTTAACTTCTGGGATACATGTGCAGAACGTGCAGGTTTGTTACATAGGTATACACGTGCCATGGTGGTTTGCTGCACTCATCAACCTGTCATCTACATTAGGTATTTCTCCTAATGCTCTCCCTCCCCTAGCCCCCAACCCCCCAACAGGCCCCAGTGTGTGAGGTTCCCCTCCCTGTGCCCATATGTTCTCATTGTTCAACTCCCACTTATGAATGAGAACATGTGGTGTTTGGTTTTCTGTTCCTGTGTTAGTTTGCTGAGAATGATGGTTTCCAGCTTCATCCATGTCCCTGCAAAGGACATGAACTCATCTTTTTTTATGGCTGCATGGTACTCCATGGTGTATGTGTGCCACATTTTCTTTATCCAGTCTATCATTGATGGACATTTGGGTTGGTTCCAAGTCTTTGCTATTGCGAACAGTGCCACAATAAACATGCGTGTGCATGTGTCTTGCACAAAATCACTCTGTTACTTTAGCACCTCTTTCTTTTTATTAGCCTGTGGAAAATTCTGTTGAAAACCCTTTCTAAATTCCTGCCCACAAAATATTATAGGAGGAGGAGGGAGATAAAGAATAGAAGTAAGAAGAGGAGAAAGTAATGAACTGTGATTAAAGATTAAAGCTTTTTCAGAAAAGCACTTATCAAAAGTTTCTAAAGACCTCAGGAGTTAATGCTGTACTTTTTAGGCAGTAATGGATGGGAACAGCTTTTGGAAAGCAATCTTTTTTCTTTTTCTTTAAGAGTGCAAAAAATGTATTTCTTTGAGAGAATGAAAATCAGTGTTATGGTCAAATATAGAGGAATTGAGGAGAAAACGAGGACAAGAAACGCTGTGAAAAGAAGACTTTGTTGCCTCTTTTCTTCTTCATCTTAGGATAGTATATCAATATTTGAATCATCCATGGGAGCTTTTAAAAACCTCTATTCCTGAGCTCCACCCCCAGAGAAATGCAATCCAAATCTCTCAGGATAGAACTCAGGCATCAGTATTTTAATAAACTTCCCAGGCAATTCTGATATGTAGTCACAGTTGAGAACCACTGCTATAACAGATCTAAAAGACAGAAGCCAAGTAATGCTTTAATGAAGAATTTGAGAGAAGGAATATGCATCACCCTCAGCTAGTGTCACCTAACTAGCTGATCCTGGTAAGATGGGTAGAAATATAGCATCCAAAATAAGCAAGGGATAAAAGACTACAAATTGGGTTCAGTGTATACTGCTGAGGTGATGGGTGCACCAACAGCTCACAACTCACCACTAAAGAACTTCCTCATGTAACCAAATACCACCTGCTCCCCTGAAAACCTATGGAAATAAAATAAAAATAATAAAATAATAAACTGCATTTCTCAGAGGTGCAAAATACCCAAACCCTAAATTTTAAAAAAATAATAATGAGAAAAAATAAACTTTTCCTAGCGGTTAAATCCCTGATGTGATATTTCTTCTTTTAATCTGAATCTGAAATGTTCAGTCTTGGTCCACTCATAAACACACTCACTGAAATACACAGTAAATAATCTAAGCAGGGTGAGGGCAGTGACTTGTGCCTGTAATCCTAGCACATTGGGAGGCCAAGATGGGAGGATTGCTTGAGCCCAGAAGTTCAAGACCAACTTGAGCAATGTAGCAAGAACCTGTCTCTACAAAAAATAAAAAAATAAAATTAACTTTCTGTGGTAGAGCGTGGCTGCAGTGAGCCATGATCACAGCAACTGCAGTCCAGCCTGGGCGACAGAGCAAGACCCTGTCTCAAAAAAAATAATAATAATCTCAGCATTTGAGAAGATGATAATATGGAAAGTCAGGTGTGAGGTCAGTATGTGGGTGGAGAATTTCAAAAGCTCTTATTTGTTAATATCAGTAAATGTATTCCCCTCTTACAGAATTCATGCATGGTATTTTGGGGTGTGTAAAGGTACCCCTCACTTATTCTCATTCTGAAAGTCTTTCACTTCCTTGGTGGATGAAAGGAAAGCTGCAGTTGGTTATAAAAACGTGATGGATGATTTAGGTGGCTGTATTCAGCTGTAAGCAATAAACGCTGAGCTCGGCAGAAAGTACTATAGGCAAAAACGTGTGATTTACTAGCTATCCAAAGCACATGAGATTTGTAATGCATGAGGCCCTCGGGCCCATCACTTCTCTTCAGTAATGGGAAACAATATTGTGGGAAAAAAAAATGACACATTTAATTTCAACTTCGTGTTGTAAAACAAAAAGGCAGCCCAATTTTCATTTTATTATTTTTTTTTTCTTTTCGTAAAGCATCTTTGTGTCTTATTGGAAATACAAATGGCTTCTTAAGAAGCAGGAACAATAGAGCATGTTCGGAACAATGTCTATTGGTCGACATTTATTACTGGCTGCATTTTTGTACGTGGTTGGTAGGATCAAAATGAGAAACCCGGAGTGCTGTGACAGACACATTGTATTCTGATAGACTCTCCCGAGAACTAATTCTAGAAGCTTAGTGTTTAAGGCAGAGGTTTAGCCAGGTGGGTGATTGCCGTGGTTACCTATGGATACCAAAAGTCTTGGCAAACTTAAAAACAAAAAAAAGGCTAGAGAAAAAATAGTAGAGACATATTACCCACTGAACTGAGGGTAAAAAATGTAGTCACAAAAGACCATGAACTCAAATCCCAACTCTGTTAGTGATATATAATGTGAATGCCGTAAACTTTCTCTATCTCGTATCATCCTGTGAAATACTGACCTATTTTGCAATTGCAATGTAAGAGATAAATAAAACCTCTTCCCAGGTACTTTGAAAATAGATTCTGCATTTCAGAATAAATGTTAAACAATAATAATGATGATGGAATAGCTGACGCAGTGCAAATTTTAAATAGAGCAGAGTAACTTTCTAATTATGAGCTACATTTTATTCTTTGTAAGTGTAATTTAAAAACGACCATGTTCCTTTAATTAGAAAGTTAATTAGATTGTGACCTATTTTCCTGTCTTACTGTCTTGGACTACAGGCCAGGAGTAAATTGCAAGTCCCCTGACCTACATGTCTATAGCCCCCCAAAATCAAACTGTTTAAATAGAAATAACATTAAAAGGAATAATATTGGGACTTACAAGTCAGACGGGGACTTCATAGGCTATAGAAGGGTTCTCTCATGAGAGAAAAGTTTATATGAATAAATAATATACTTCTCCAGATCAAGCCTATAGAGTAAGTTCCCTAAATTGTGTTATTCAGGATGTTGGTTTCTTTGTTCAATGACTCTGTTACTTTAGTATGCATGCAAGAGAATTACCTGAAGGACTTGTTTCTGGGCCCCACACATACAACTTCTCCTTTTTTTTTTTTTTTTTTTTTTTGGAAACGGAGTCTCACTCTGTCACCCAGGCTAGAGTGCAGTGGCACAATCCCAGCTCACTGTAACCTCCGCCTAGCGGATTCAAGCAATTCCCTTGCCTCAGCCTCCCGAGTAGCTGGGATTACAGGTGTAAGCCACCAAGCCCAGCTAATTTTTGTATTTTTAGTAGAGATGGGGTTTCACCATGTTGGTCAGGATGGTTTCAAACTCCTGACCTCGTGATCTGCCCGACTCCACCTCCCAAAGTACTGGGATTACCAGGCGTGAGCCACCGTGCCCGGCCGCACATACATCTTCTAATTCAGTAAATGTGGGACTCGATAATTTACATTTCTAACAAGTTTCCAGATGATCTTGATGACATTGGTTGAGAGACCACACTTTGAGAACTACTGCCTTAGAATATTAATAGTGTTAGACTGAAGTATTGTTTTGTGATCAAATAAGTTTGGAACTTTCAATGCTGAACAAAGTTAAGCAAGTTTATTTTTTGTCTGATACCTCAAAACCTTTGAATGCTAATATGCTTTGGGAATCTCCAAGAAGGATAGCCTGCATTGCTCCTGAAGGGGATGGCCCTTACAAATGTTTTGGCTCTCCTTATCTCAGAGCTACAACAGAGGTTTTGCTGTTTCACATAGTGTTCTTAGAATGGGTTGTTAGAATGCTTTGTTATTTAGCATTAACAGAAGAATGTTAGAAATGAGTTTCCATTGGTGTAATTTGTGGTTTTCCCATGTGTGTACTGGCCAAAATATTGTAGAGACATTCCCTACTCTTGTATGAAGAGGATATACAAATCTAGTAAGGCTTCGCCCTTTAATGTGAGAAATGGTACTGTAAATTTGATTATCGTTTCTGGAAATTTCTTGATTGCCTGGCTCCTGATAGCCTAATTAGCTGAATTATTTCTCTAATCTTATCATGTTTACCTCAAATGAAATTTTCATGTAAAATGACATTTGGACCCCTTTAAAGAAATGTGTGACTTCATAGAGTCAACTGTTTTGAGCTTGCTTGTTCGTAAATGTCTAAAGAAAAATTTGCTGTGAAATTTGCTCATATTACAATCTAGAAGCAAAATTCCTCGAGGGAGCAGTTAACCCTCTGCCACTTCTAACCAGTGGCAATTATAGATACTTATCAGAAAAGAGCATAATAGTTGTGCAAGATGAGATTGCCTGAAGTCACTTAAAACACTGCGCCTGCTCCCCACTCCAATACTTGTTTGAGTCCTTGTTTTCAAAGGATTTCATGCATCCAGCATTATTCAAAAGCACTTGAGAAAATGCTGTGTGATTATTTTTAACTTCTCAGAACAAAAAAGACCTATGTCATAGGAAACCAAGCAGCATTAGTAAACTGGTCTGTGGCATCTCTACTGCACTCTGTGAAAATTCCATGAAAAGCAAAATAGGAATACAAGAATCAAAGAGAAACAAACAAGTGGAGAAGAGGCAATGATTTCATGTTTATGTTCTTGGTAGCAATTTCCTAGGGAAATAATAACTTCGGAGAAATAGTCAATTTGCCTTACCTGGTGATATGCGTTGTATATTGTCTAAAAGATAAGTGCTCTAGAATAGGCAAAAACACTTTGCCTAAAAAGCTGTGCACAGGAATGGTACGGGAAAATTCAATGATAGCCTTTTTGTCTGTTCTCATTTTGTATAATTGAGAGCAAGATGCTCACAAGTACATATTAATACTGAGTGAAATTATAAACTCTCGTCCCCAGTATAATGTTGATTACAAAATAGATGCTCAATAAATGCCTATAGTTGCATGGAGTGCAACAGCTCATGTGCTGTTTTTTTTGTTTTCTTCTTCTTCTTCTTCTTTTTCTCTCTCTCTTTTTTTTTTTTTTTTTTTTTTTTTTTGAGACAGAGTTTTCCTCTGTTGCCCAGACTAGAGTGCAATGGCGTGATCCTGACTCACTGCAACCTACACCTCCCCCATTCAAGCAATTCTCCTGCCTCAGCCTCTTAAGTAGCTGGGATTACAGGTGCCTGCCACCATGCCTGGCTAATTTTTTTTTTTTTTTTTTTTTTTTTTTTGTATTTTTAGTAGACAAGAGGTTTCACAATGTTGGTCAGACTGGTCTCAAACTCCTAACCTCAAGTAATCCACCTACCTCGGCCTCCCAAAGTGCTGGGATTACAGGTGTGAGCCACTGTGCCCAGCCACATGTGCTATTTTAATTTCAACTTATTATATGGGCTTAGAATATATTTTTTAAAAGATACTTTGATGGCACAATGACCCTGATCTATAGGAATGCCATTTTTAGCCAGAATTAATATAGATCACTCTTCTTTGGCATTAGATTTGGGTTCAGTTTTTGGCCATATCATTTACCAGCTCAGTCATGGGAAGGATACCTTGGAACATTTAATAATTTTTTTGGAGTTTCAGCTTGATTCTCCAAAAATGTGACTGATTGAATCTTACCTCATACATCATTCATTCATTCAACAAACATTTAATGAATGTCTAGAGGTGACAGGACTGGAGGCCAGGAGTAAATTAATGCATTAGCTGCTCTCATGGAGCCCACATCTGGTTGCACAAGACAGGAAAGACAACCAGAAAGTACGCAGTAGAATATCTTGGGGTAATGAGCACCATGATGAGAAATAAATCAGAGTAAGGGAACAGGGAGAAGTATAAAGATGCTCTTTAATTAAGAATCAGGCACAGCCTTTCTGATAAATGGACGTTTGCAAAGATGAAGTGATCTTCTGTGCATGGGACAAAATGAGATAAAGCATACATAAATGTATTGTAAAATATTTCACATGGCGTTAGGTGTGAAGCAAAAAAAAAAAAAAACTATTTCATTATTATTACCATTGCCAAATTATCACTGATATTGATGTATTTTCAGAAACACCTATCTCATGTGCATATTTGGTAGACAAACCTGAGGAAAGAATTCCTAACTAATAAAAAGCCTCATAAATGAAATGCCACTTAACAAAGGGACCAGACTTGTTAACATTGCTGCAATAGAACTCGAGCTCCCACCACTGCTTTAGTGAGATCATTCATATGATCATTGCAATAGTTTGTGCTCCTAGGATTATTGATAGAGAAAATGCGCATGATAATAACTATTAAAAATGATGTCACCCGTCTCCATCAATTACTGATTCCTCTTTATGCATCGTACAATGTGCTAAGTGCTTAATATTTTCTATTGCTGTTAATTCTCCCAGCAATCCTCTGAGGTAGATATTCTTACGGTGTTGTAACATAACTTGTTCAGGATCTCCCGGACACTTTGTGTCAGACCTAGGATTGCAGCCTGGAGCAGAGTGAAAGCAATGCCCATGCCCTATTCACCATATTCATAATAAAAAATATATTGGTAAACAAATAAAATTACAAGACTCAAACTTTTATATGTTTCAGTTAACATTATGAAATAGATAACTAAGCTTTTGTTCCTGATTTGGAACCCAGACTTCTGTGTATTCTTTGTGTTTTAATGAGAAAGGTGTTTTAAATACTTCTATGGTCTGAAAGTGTCCCCTAGAATTCCTATGATGAAACTTAATCCCTAGTGTGATGGTATTAAGGAATGGGGCCTTTTAGAGGTGATTAAGTCATAAGGGGAGAACCTTCATGAATGGGATTATCAACTTTAAAAAAGAGATTGAAGAGAGTGACCTAGGCCCTTTTTGCCATTCCACCCTTGAGGACACAGCATTCAAGGCACCATCTTGGCAGAGACCAGTCCCTTACCAGATACTGTACTTGCTGATACCTTGATCTTGCACTTCCCAGCCTTCAGAACTTTGAGAAATAAATTTCTCTTGTTTATAAATTTCCCAGCCCCTATAGCAACACAGACTAAGAAAAATACCAACTAAACATACAAATAAACTCTTGGAGAACATATTTGTACACCCAAAACTTCCTGAAGATAGCACTTCCTAGAATTCGAAGCACTGAGAAAGTAAACAATTTACTTTGACTTTTGAAACCATGCAGCCTCCCCTCAATTCCATGTTTATCCCTCATCTGTCGATAGTGCACGGTGCTGTAGGTCATGATCAAACTTCCAAACAGAATCATGGAATCATTCATACGATTCTAAATCATCATTAAGGCCACTTCAAAACGTGGAGATTTTATAATTTAGTTGCTGTTTGAGAAACCGAATACCTAAGACAGCTTATTTGATTACTGAACTTTATTTAGTGGAATGACCTCTGGTGGCACAAATAATAGAAATTGCTTTTGAATTATTATTCAGGGTAGCTTGTAGCTGGCCATGAATAGAGAGACAATTAAGTAGCAATTTTATTACAAAGCAAATTCCCCAGTGACCTACTGTTTTTCTTTTTCTAGTGAGGTTCCTCAGCGCATAATCCTATTACTTTTGGCTTGAATGAGCTAGTCACTGTCTTCCTAGCTGAACTATGATGTTACATGGAAGTTTAATTTTCATTTTATTTAATTTGACCTTGAGTGAGCTGGATCATGAAAAGGCAACATAATCTCCAATTCTCGACGTTAAGCATCTTTTAACTACTCTACCCAGTAATCATTTCCAGGAGACATTGTGAAATTGTTTAAAAATTGGTCACATTTGCTGATGATAATGTTATGCCCCCAGATATTTTGGCATCTCTTTCTTCTTACTGTACCTTTTACACTGTGGGGCACTCAGTGGACATTCCTATGGGTGAATGGACTTAATAAATTCCAACCACCATTCTCTCTGGCTAGGCCCCCTGCTCTAATGCTTAACACGATGCCTGGCACATGGTTAGCACTCATTTGGTGTTAGTTATCTGAACCACTAACTCAACGAATTAATGAATATACAGAACAGCTAACAAACAGACAGCAGAATGTTGACCTTCTACTTTCTCTCATTTGTTTGAAGTCGAATTCAAGACCAGAGAACCAACTGGACAAAATACTGCATATAGATACAGTAGCAAATGCTTAATGATTTAAATTTCCTGGAAAGATTTTTATATCTTACTCTGACTTTTAGCAAACATTAAACCAAAGGAATGCTGCACTGGAAATTTTAGGTTCTCACTGGGCAAACTCATGGGATAGGCAATATGGAGAGGTGGTTGCATATGTTTTTTGCATCATTTCAACACCCCACATCTGAGAGTATACAATTTGGGTTAGATTTCCACTCAACCTGTTGGAATTTCAGGTTTTGGACTATATCCTCTCTATTTCCTCTTTATACTTTCATATTTGGAAAGCATGATATGAGTACTGCCTTAGGGAGAGGATAGACAGGAAAGGAAAGCTACTGAAAGCCTTCTTTTGAAATAATAATTTCTTAATCTATGCACTAACACACAAGAGTTTATGTCTCCTGGAATTTTAAAGTGATAATTGTAGTGTGACAAAACAATGTTAAGTAATAAGACACATTTCAACATTTTAAAACACACTCAGAATACATCAGTACCCATTATGTGATAACTGTGAGATTAATTTGCAACCAATAATATCCTTGGTATTTTAGTGTTGTGGATTGTCAAAGGCTTGCTTATTGCAGGTTAAGATATTAAAGTGCCTACATTCCCACTTCTTATTAAAGGAAGACTTTACGAAAGGTAGGCACTGTCTCTACACTTCTGGGAAGAAAGCCTGGTGATACCTAATGCTCCTCACGAGCAGGAAAATAGTGGTCACCAGAAGGATCTCTCCATAAGATAGGGTGAGACAAGTAGCACTGGGCCAAACCTTGTGAACCAGGGGCTTCAACAAAAGGTAAGAGTCTCAACATATAACTCTCACCTAGACTCAGACTATTTCAAGCAAGAATTAAGGTAATGACAGGAACTTCTTGCCACAGTTATCTCTTTATTATAAAATGTCCTTGACTACAAGGAGGTGTAAATAATAACTGCCAGTCCATGGGTATTCAGGGTGAGCGCTATACATTGTCTGCCAATTACCATGAAGTACTTGAAAATTGTTAATTTAGTTGAACTTGAAAAAATAAGCAAGTGGCCCTCTTTGGCATAGTCTAGAAGAGACTGCATAGGGAAAATGGGAAATTAAGATGGAGGATGATGGATGGGGTTCTCTGAGTACAGCAGAGGGGGCAAGCAGAAGAGTGGGAGCATCATGAATGGGGTCACATTCCATTAGTATGGCTTCTTTGGCTTGATTGTGGAAATGTGAGAGACAACTATTGTGAGATTGAAAGACAGTGGTAACATATATAGGAAGTGACTGACAAGATGACAGCCACTCAGGAAAACTGCCTCAGAAGGCAGCCAGAAAGGATCAATTCTGGAAAATGACTGGCAGAAGCTATTAGGCATATTGAATGGGTGTGACTTAGTGGTTGATTTGACAATGAGAGCAAAAGATAGATGTTATAAAACATCATTCAGAGTCAATGAATCTGGCTATTGCCAAAGACAGAGAAATGAATGAATAAAAGGGAAGGTATGGGAAAGAACATAAGAAAAAAATTAAATGATTATCTTTAGTTTCTGCATTCGTTCTTCTGCTTTGGAATCTCCCTAACTCCCCACAGCCAGGGGCAAAGATAGTTTCACCTAGAGGGTCCTGATGGAGGCTGAGGATACCTAGGCTCAATCACGGCAGTGGTGCTTCCCATTCCGAGGAAGGCTTCACGTTAATCATGAGACATGAGATCACCTGGGTGCTGAACTAACAAATCCGTTCTCTCTCCCAAGGCTTCCCAAATCACAGCTCCAATAGGCAGTGACCCTAGCTTGTATTAGTCATAATTCCCTGTAGCCAGAGCTTCTACTTTTCCTTGTGTTCTGATTTTGATGCTATCTTATGGATTACCCTCCTAATTACAAGTCGCTGCTTACCTGGCTCTCCAGGAATCAGAGCATAGTTTTTTGAGTACTGTGTCTCGCTTGCCTGGTCAGGACACACTACCTCACTTTCAATTCTAACCATTGCTCAATGCTGAGGACTCATATATCAGACTCAAGACAGTTATATTGTTTTGTTTCTTTTTAAAGTCACTAAGATATACCCATATCTTGGTGATATACCCAAGATATACCCATAAGCAAGAAGATATAAGATACACCCATAAGCAAGAAGAAAGTGATGTGAGAAAGTGGTTGCAACCACAACGTTAAAAATATGAACTGGAAACTTGTCTCTTTGCAGATGGTATTAGACTTCTATTGCTGCTGTAATAAATTACCACAAGTTTAGTGGCCTAAAACAACACAAACTTCTCATCTTACAGTTCAGTAGGTTAGAAGTCTGACATGGGTCTTACTGGGACAAATTCAAGCTGGGGCTGAACTCAACAGAGCTGAATTCCTTTCTGAAGCTCTAGGGAAGAGTCCATTTCCTTGCCTTTTCTAAATTTTAGAGGCTACCCACGTTCCTCAGCGTGCGGCCCCCTTTTTCCGTCTTCAAAACCGGCGATGTCTAATCTCTCTGGCCCTTTCTCCCTTGCTGAATCTCTTTCTGATCACAGCAGGACAGACTTTCTGTTTTAAAGGACCAATGTGATTAGATTGGACCCACCGGGAAAATCTCCCATCTCAAAGTCCATAACGTTAATCATATCTGCAAAGTCTCTTTTCTTATGGAAGGTAACATATGTACAATTTCTGAGGTTCAGATGTAGACATCCTTGGGGGACCATTATTCTGCCTTCCACAAAGATATTTTCTAAACCACTGAGAATAGATGAGAGTCTCATATCCACTAACAAGAGCCATTTTAATATGCAACACAGCAACCCAATTGACAAGGAAGTCCTGGAGGTAGTGTAGACTGTGATACTCTTCATCTTTAATTCTATAGGTTTTACCTGTGTAGTGTCTGACCCGAAAGCGACAAAGTTTCCCACACCTTGCTAGATATTCCCACACATACCTATTTTGCCCATCTAGACATTAGAAGGGAAGCTTTCCTATTTAATTGGAGTGAATGGATTTCTGTCATTTTCTGTTGTTCCTTCCATAGCCTTATGATTGTGTGGTAATTTGAAATCTAGACCTTTTTCTTTTTCTTTCTTTCTTTCTTTTTTTTTTTTTTTTTTTTTTTTGAGATGGAATCTTGCTCTGTCACCCAGGCTGGAGTGTAGTGGCGCTATCTCTGCTCACTGCAACCTCCACCTCCCGAGTTCAAGCAATTCTCCTGCCTCAGCCTCCCAAGTAGCTGGGATTAGAGGCACATGCCACCACGCCGGGCTAATTTTTGTATTTTTAGTAGAGACATGGTTTCACCATGTTGGCCAGGCTGACTTGAACTCCTGACCTTGTGATCCACCCGCCTTGGCCTCCCGAAGTGCTGGGATTACAGGTATGAGCCACTGTGCCCGGCCAAATCTAGACCTTTTTCTAAGTTATAAAATTTTACATTTTTCCCTCCTTGCAAATTTCTTCCCATTTGAAGAACCATCTACAAGAAGAAGAATACATACCATGCACCAAACCTTCTATCCGTTGGGTCTATCAGATAATTAGTACTGGTGGTGTCTTCTAGTCCTCTTGCAGATTAACAGGTTATCCACTTGACCTGATTATCCATGACATCAATTTGGTATATCCTAAACTTCATCAGAGCAGAATATTCTTCGGAAAGAATATCATGTCAGGTAGCTTTTCAGCACTAAACCTATAAATATACTGCCTGTGTAGGCACATGGGAGTCAATCCTGAGAAAGCAGCTCATTGAGGCCAAAAGGAGAGATTTTTAGCTAAATCAGACAATTAGTCAGTAAGTCTGCTGTGTGGATGTTTGTGTCCCCCCAAAATTCATATGTTGAAAGCTAATTCCTAATGCAATAATATTAAGAGGTAAGACATTTAGGAGGTGATGAGACTCTACCCTCATGAATGGGATTGATGCATGTATAAAAGAGGCCCAAGGGAGTTTCCAACAAGTGCTGGGTTATCTGTTGTTAGCTAGCACTTAGAATGTCTTACCTGTAAATTGTCTTTCACTATAATTAGTCTTTGTGCCTAATTGTCAGATTCAGCTAACAATCTCTTCTTTTTGCCTCAATGAGCTGCTTTCTCCCATTTGCCTACACAGAACATAATTATTTCATACACTCAAATTAGATCAGAGTAGATTCAGGCTCTTCATTACAAAATGCTCATCTCTGCTGGATGTTGATATCAAAATCAGAATTCTAGTTCTATCACATATTGACTGATATAAGAAAAAGTTTAAAATAAAAGGTGAGAAAAAGAATGGAAAAGTAATAATATGGAACATGAGCAGCGTCTCTACTTGCTTCTGCTTCCTTTCTTTTTCTTACTAATTAAAACAGATAACAACAAAGCCCTTTGGTCACAACCCACACAATCACAAGTGGTTCCCTTTGTCGATGTGATGTCACTGGAGGAGATATGAGCAGTGACAGGCTGTGCAACCAAGAAGGCAAAATGAGCTCAACCATTTGAATAAAACCTAGTAGGTCTCCCACTCCATGTCATGGACTGACATAACCCACCAGAGAGTACCCTTTAAATAGGCTGTCTCTCTTTTATGTAGCAAATAAAAAAAAAAAATGTAACATGTAAACATCAGGTGATTCTTCTTCAGCATATGTGGTTGCCAGTAGGAATTTACTGCCTTTTCACTGGTGTGGTTCAAGTTGGTCTTCAGGTGGTGTGCCCAAAAATCTACCATTGGTGGGATCCAATGGTGCTGTGGATGTTTGTGCCCCCCCCGCCAATTCATATGTTGAAAGCTAATCCCTAATGCAATAATATTAAAAAGTGAGACCTCTAGGAGGTGATTAGGCTCTGCCCTCATGAATGGGATTGATGCCTGTGTAAAAGAAGCCCAAGGGAGTTTGTTAGACCCCTTCCGCCCTGTGATGACATAGCAAAAAGTGCTATCCATGAAGCAGAGAGCTCACGCCAGACAGTGAATCTGATGCCACATTAATCTTGGACTTCCTAGCCTCCAGAACTAAGAGATAGAAATTTTTGTTCTTTATAAGCCACCGAGTTTGTGGTATTTTTTGTTATAACAGCTTAAATGGACTGAGACAAGTGGTGATGTTTCTAGAGTCTGTGTGTATGCATGTGCCTGGGTATTTTGTCAAGTTAGCATTAATGAGAACAGCAATGCCAACAATGGATCCATTCTTTGCCTCTCGTATGACCACAGGACTTCTTTTCACAAATCAATATAGATACAGGTAGTAGAGATAAATATTACGAGGTTATCTGTTAGTGCCTGTTCAATCTACTCTTGATTTTAGGGTAGTCTTCCTGTGTACCATGATCCAGACATCTCATAAGAGCAAAACACAAATTCCAGTTTTAAAATGCTATTGTTCTGAACCATTATTTTCCTCTTCCCAGTAATTTGCTTGCAATTCAATGTGTTTTCTAGCATCTCTCATGTCTCGGGTTCTTGGCCCTCATATTTCCCTTTGGATTTCTTCATTTTGATGGATTTTTGGAATTCCCCCTTGGCTAATAAAACCTTGGTTATTCCTTTCTATTCTACTGCCTAGATGACTATTCCCCATTCCAAACTTTAACCCTGTGGAACCCCACGCCCACACAGGCCATCTATATACCTTTGTTCTCCCTAACATTTTCAACAGGGCACTGAAGTGTTTCATAAATATTTGGGGTTTTATGGAAAAAAGTGCTCTAAGGCAGCTTAAAGCTATTCTTCAAAATAAGAAAATTATTCTATATTTTAAACATGTATATAGTCATCTTCTTTACTGGGCAATAATGGAGTAACTCTAAGATGTTGCCCCTCCCATTCTCTTCTCTTCAGCTACCCAAAGTGATGATGTGGAACTTCCAGATTTTCTCCTGCAAGTTCATGCTTTATTTATTTCATTATCAGGTACACATCAAATTATATTACCATTCCTGGGATTCTTGAGTTCAGATATTTGGGAAATCACAGTGTCAACAGAAATTATAAAATAAAGGCGCTTATATATAAGGAATGATCCCTTGTCCTACATTTACAGATTCAGATCAAAAACCAATGCTCACATATTTTATCTCTAGCTTTTACTAAACAGTAGAGTCCATGACTTCATTCACAGTAGGTGATTGATACATTTCGACAAAACTATTTTGCAAAGATGCTTCCTGCAGCATCAGCAGTAAAAGAGATCCTGAGGTAGGTGCTGTGTGTATCTTCTGGATACAAATTTCCACCAAAAAATTTCATCTTAGCACATATCTTTGACTTATGGTGTTCAATTTTAAATATAACTGGCGGTTTCGATAAAATGCATTCCTTTCCATTGTTTCTCTTACAAAGAATGCAATTTTAAGATTTTCTGTTTTTGTAAATTGGAGCAGTGGGTACAACAGTTACCACCCCCACACATACACTTCTCTAATACATACATATATACACACAGTTTTAGAATTCCCAATTCTTTAAAAATTTATCTTTGATCAAATTCTTGTTTATATGATGTAAATGCCTTGGACACTACTGCCTGTCAGTGATGTGAGTCAGTTCTTGTTTTCCTTTTATTGGCTCCTCAGAGATTTCTGGAAGTCCATCTATAATAGAATCATTATTTCATAATGGTAAAGTATTCAAAAAACTAGTGGTTTCAGAAACATGAGCAAACTGCCCTGTAAAAGCATACATTGAGGGAGTTTTGCAGACTTTAAAACACCACAGCTTCTCACTGTACATTGGACATGGTTGAGTATTGCAAATACAGTCATATTTATCCATGCTATCTAGCATTAGACAGTCCTTATCATCAAGTGATCTGATGGCCTCCTTCATCAGCTTCCCTTGGAATGCTTGCTATCAAAGTACTTTCCTGAGCCCGCTACAGATTTAACAAACCAGAGTCTCTGTGCACCCAGAAAAAGGCATTTGCTCCAGTGATTTTCATGCACACTAAGGTTGGAGAACCATTGTCCCTCAGAAGCATTAGAAATTCAGTTTGCATCAGTCTAGAGTTATGCAAGAGGCAATCACAACAACATGCTATCTACAAAAATCCTATATGTCCACCCCTGACTCAGAATCTATAAATTTCAATTTAATTTCCACTAAATGTATTATCCCAGGAAAAAGGACTGGATGTAATTATGGAAATACCATTGAAACAAAAGCATGGTGATCAGATAGTATGAATATGAGTATAATCTGGCAGTTTTAATATCTCAAGGAACAGAGGAACAATAGGGAAAGCAGGTGCTGACCAACCCCAGTTCACGTTTGGTTCTGCCCTCTTGGGCTGTGCAACTGTGTGACTTGGGCAAGTTAATACATGACCTTGATAGTCAGAATGTGAATGATAGTATGTGTATCTTAGTGATGTTGTGAGAATTAAATGACTGATAGAACGTGTCAACCAAAATAGTAGATAGATAGTAGGCCCCCACATATTAGTTACCTTTCTTTTTTTTTTTTTTTTTTTTTTTTTGAGATGGAGTCTCGCTCTGTCACCCAGGCTGGAGTGCAGTGGCCGGATCTCAGCTCACTGCAAGCTCCGCCTCCCGGGTTCACGCCATTCTCCTGCCTCAGCCTCCGGAGTAGCTGGGACTACAGGCGCCCGCCACCTCGCCCGGCTAGTTTTTTGTATTTTTTAGTAGAGACGGGGTTTCACTGTGTTAGCCAGGATGGTCTCGATCTCCTGACCTCGTGATCCGCCCGTCTCGGCCTCCCAAAGTGCTGGGATTACAGGCTTGAGCCACCGCGCCCGGCCTAGTTACCTTTCTTATTTTCTATCACTACTACCCAAGGGGGAAGCTTCTAAACTTTGAAGGAGATCTGTTGATAGAGTCTGACGTGTCATCCAGCTTCATCTGTAGGTCATATGGAGATACAGTTTGTATGCCAAAAAAATGTAGTCTTCCATACAGTTCAGAAAATTACCACCAATATGCTTATCAAACAACAGCTACAGTGTAGTATTTGCCAACCTCAGAATGGGTCTCCCCTTAAAGGTTTCCAAGTATCCAGTCATGTAAAGGAAGACTGCACCTAAGGAGTTAGCTGTAAAGAGAAGAGTCTCTGAGAAGGAGAAATAGGGTTATAGTCTCCTGTAGTCCTTACTTTTGCTTTCAGGAAGGAGAAAATAGCGAAGAGTGAAGAGGCCTGGAAAATTGCAGTAAAACAGAGCAAATAGGATAAGAGACTAATAAAATAAATGGAGCACAGAGAAACTAAATTGAATGACAACACATGAGAAATGTACTCAAGTTTTGACTCCTGATTTGTGAACCAGAATCTGCCAGTAACAACTACAAAATAGATCAGCCCAAATATCTATTAGTACCCCCTAAGAACAGTGCGATGTAGTAGAGTGACCCAGAAATACACAAGGCCCCATCTCTGCTTTCTAGTGTTTTACAGACTAGGAGGAAGCCTCTACAAATTTGGCACAGTTAATGGGTAGCTAATCAGAAAAAATTAAGCTTATATCAATGTACTTAAGCTGTGAAGAAAAAGCCTCATACTTCTTGTTAAAAATAAATATACTTGGATTACTCAAAGAGATCCCAGTCCACAGATTACCACAGTAAATAATTGCACACCCATCTCTATTGCAAAGCACAAAGCAACTTGCTCCACACGCCTCAGATGCCTTTCCGAATCACCACAGAGGGAGACTTTTAATCATTTCAACAACCAGAGCACCAGCTTTGTTCTCAAACGATGCTGGAGGGTTTCTCACACCTCTACTATCCATAGTATTATAATCTTTCATTTTTCATAGGCAGGGGTTTTGTTTTATTTGGTTGGTGTTGTCATATCACAGAAACAAAACAGGCCTGCAATCAGAGAAATGCAAATCAAAACCACAATGAGATACCATCTCACACCAGTTAGAATGGCAGTCATTAAAAAGTCAGGAAACAACAGGTGCTGGAGAGGATGTGGCGAAATAGGAACACTTTTACACTGTTAGTGGGACTGTAAACTAGTTCAACCATTGTGGAAAACAGTATGACGATTCCTCAAAGATCTAGAACTAGAAATACCATTTGACCCAGCCATCCCATTACTGGGGATATACCCAAAGGATTATAAGTCATGCTGCTATAAAGACACATGCACACGTATGTTTATTGCGGCACTATTCACAATAGCAAAGACTTGGAATCAACCCAAATATCCATCAGTGACAGACTGGATTAAGAAAATGTGTCACATATACACCATGGAATAGTATGCAGCCATATAAAAGGATGAGTTCATGTCCTTTGTAGGGACATGCATGCAACTGGAAACCATCATTCTCAGCAAACTATCGCAAGAACAGAAAGCCAAACACTGCATGTTCTCACTCATAGATGGGAATTGAACAATGAGATCACTTGGACACAGGAAGGGGAACATCACACACTGGGGTCTATTGTGGGGAGCAGGGAGGGGGGGGAGGGATAGCATTAGGAGAAATACCTAATGTAAATGACGAGTTAATGGGTGCAGCACACCAACATGGCACATGTATACATATGTAACAAACCCGCACGTTGTGCACCTGTACCCTAGAACTTAAAGTATAATAATAATTTTTAAAAAAAAACAGGCTTGCAAATTAATGCCACAGGCACAACTATGTATATATTCTCCCCTGTAAATCTCCATTAGCTTGATTGAGACTCCATAGTGGCTGGAGGTATTGCCTGCATCTGCCTTTCATTCTTAGTTTGGGCAAAGTGAGTGGAGAATGACTCTTACACCTGCCTTTTAAAATTGAGGATATCAAATGAGCCCTGATTATACCACTAATTGCATGGAGCTGCTTGGTAAGTAGCATCACTGAGGTATCAGCATCCCATCTTATTTATTTCTAGGAAAGATGACAAATTATGGCCAAATTAGCATTGATATGAACAAGTCTGTAGAAGGGTCAAAATATAAATACAATATACAAATAACTACAGCAATAATGTTTTTAATCACAACATTTTCAAAAATATTCTACCGAAAAGGGTGATTAACAAATTGTGATGTTAACCGAGAAAAAGAACATAATCACCATATAATCACTAAGAAGACATTAGGCACATTTAAATAAGTAGGCGGTTGCATGTAAACACACATGTACTCTTAGCTCAGGAATACGATCCATTAACCAATAGAATGAGTAAGATGTTAGCTAATTGGTGAGTTCTTGCAGTGATAAATGCCTAATGTGAGTCCCTGGTACCTCTGATTTTCAAAATTATTTAAACAGGAATCAAAACTGTTTTAAAAATTTTCGAAAACATTCCCATGCTTTAGAATTTAGGTTTAAGGCTTAGACCAAAATCATCATGGAAAAAACATGTGTCTAGTGCTGAATCACTTTGACTTGTATTAGAGTATCAGCTCCAAGAAGACAGACATTTTTGTCCATTTTTAATCATCAATGTGCCCACAGTGTTTAGAAAAATATCTGGTACACTGTAGGTTTATTAGCAAATATTCACAAAATAAACAAATAAGTAATTCTTACCTGTTTCATTACAGTTTCTCTGCCAGAATTGTAATCACTGGTCAAGTTTGATAGTGGACACGGGCCTGTTTCTTGGGAAGTAATAACAAAAGGAAGATATGGTACTGGATGCTAGCTTATGGGAGGTGTGGGTTAAGAGGTCTCGGGGATGACCTGTCTTATAAAGAGCTCTGCACAACCTTAAGCTTAAACTAACTGGAATATTAGGACGGTCATCTCTGTCATTTCTCTAGCATCTTCTACACTCTATTGCTTTCCAGATGCAATTCAGGGAACTCTCCTTCCCATTTTCCTGGCCCTTTGCTTTCTTTATTGGGAACTAGTTACCCTTCAATTCTCCCCCTTTGTGTTTATGTACATTTTAGATTATTATGGTTAATTTTCTTGTAACTTCATTTTCGTGGTAGATGCAAAACAGAATTTGAGACATTGCCATGAACAAAAATGGAGCCAATTTTTTATATTTACATACTTTTTTGAAGTCTATTCTTTAGATTTTCTGATTCTTAGTGAGTACTTAGGAGAATTCAGATGTTGTCAAGAGAAAAGCTATGAAGTAATCATCTGGGGTTTTGTATTATCTACAGATATAATTCTTCATATTTGCTAAATAACAAAGGGAAATATTTTTCTCTTGTTCTCTCTGAATGAAGGGCAATTGTGTTGTTTTTCTGTCACTGTCTATAATTTTACTTCTAAGAAATGGCATGAAGGTATATCAATTATATAAGAGGGCTTTTATTTGTCCTTTTTGGTATTTTTTAGTGTTTGGTTTAATGATTAAAATATATTGTATCTCTTAGATAGTTAACCATACACTTACCATATGACCCAGCAACCTTACTTCTGGGCATTTACCAAAGGGAAATGAAAATCTATGCTCACGCAAAAACCTGCACATGACGGTTTATAGCAGCCTTATTCATGATTGCCAGATAACTTAAAAAAGCAGCCTACATAGAGTTCATTGGGTGAATGGATAAAAACCAACTGTGATACAGACATACAATGGAATAGTACACAGCAGTAAATACCAAAGCAGACTCTTGATATGCACACAACATGGATAGATCTCAAAGACATTATGATGAGTGAAACAATCTGATCTGAAAAGGTTTCATACTGTATAATTCCATTTATATGACATTCAGGAAAAGATAAAACTATAGTAATACAGAACAGAACAGTGGTTGCCTAGGATTAGGAGTAGGGAGAGAATGCCACTTCAAAGGAATAATAGGAGTAAGATTTTGGGGGTGATGAAACTGTTCTGTAACCTGATTGGAGTGGTAGTTACATATATGTATACATGTGTATCTGCATGTATTTGAACATGTATACAACTGTATATCAAGAGAAAAAAATGTAATTTCCCAATATGAAAATTTTTAAAATAAAATTTAAAATATATCAAAACTATCATATTGTTCCTTATAAATCTATAAGCATAGAGATAAGCCTGGAAGAGTACTCAACAAAACATTATCATCTGTGTGGAGGGACTTCAAAATAAGAATCTATTTCTTTTGTTTTTGGGGAAAAAAAAGCTATTTCCCTTTTAAAAATATTGTGAAGTCTGTTTTTGTTTAGAATTGGTAAAGGTGCTTTTTAAAAAACACTCATTTTCTTGTAGCTTTTGGTTAAAAATAAATTATTAATGATTATTTTTATACAGTATTTTTTCTGGCAGTATTAACAGTATTTGTATATGGTGAGTGTTATATTACTTCTGCCAAGCTTGAAAACAGAGATGACAAGTTCCATAAGTGTTAAAAAGTAAATGAAATTAATAGTTTCGTGCCTAAGAGCCTCTCTTCGCATATGAGATTAATACACTGTTCTCATTCTTATTTTGTATTATAATTCACCTCTTCAGAAAGCTCACTTTATTCCATTCAATTGCAAAGCTGGGATGGTTGGTATGCCTATAATACATTTAGAAAATTAAGTTATTACTGCAGCGAAGTTTTCAAAACTCCATCCACTCACAGCTATTTCAGTTATAATTTTGATAATGGAGAAGATGGAAAGATAGATACTATCAATATTTTTTCCTTTGCTATATTTATTCCCTTATGCCTTAAAAACAAGGGCATGATATGATACTCCATATGCTAATTGGTGTATATGTAAAAGAAAGAGAAAAAGGAATTTGCTCTATACTTTAATTTCAGAATGTGGTTGCCTTTGCTTATGTTACAATGTCAGCAAAAGAAAATTAAATAACCCATATAATTAATGCTTATCTTTTATTCCAGAGTAAGTTTCTTTCCGTGTTTTGCACATAACGTAACACAAGTTTGTTGCTGTTGCTTTTTTCATTGAGAAATCTTTAAAATGATCATGAAGTGTGCAAGTCAAAGTCAAAGTAAAAACAATAAAACGAGGTATTCAAGTAGATACTGAGAGGTAAATGAATTATGTTCATTTTATGTCAACATCCAAATATTTTGTGTTTCCATTTTATGTCAAAAGTTAAGCTTTAGCTGGAATAAAAAATTTCCTCTCTTGGTAAAATCAGTTGACTTCGCAGTTTTATGCAAGAACTGAAGTATTCAATCAACATTTTTTTCTGTCAAACTTCCCTGGTAATAGGAAATTCTGTGTCTGATTTTTTCTTTAAACTGCATTAAAAAGAATAATAAAAGAGCACCACATGTCTTTTTTGTTGAAATAGTTTTTAAAGATACACCACAATAATTATTTTTTTGCTTGGAAGTTACCTTTATTAAGAGACTAATTTTATACTGGAATCTACTATGAAAATTATGTGACTAATGTTTCATTATGAATCATGATCACAGAGTCATTATGTATGGGAGACCTGAGAGAGGTTCGTCAACCAACATTCAAAAATAGATATTTGTGTGTGTTCCAGTTTAATTTTATTTGAAAGATCACTCTCCTTTCTTTTTTTCTTCAAAATAATCCCCTGCCCCCTCCCTTGTGGTCCTCCTCACATCTGAGCTCCTTTCTTTTCACAGATGGTGATACTCTATGAGGTCAGGTACCTGTGGCCTAGAGTATTTCTTGAAGCACTTCCAACATTCAGTTCTACTTGTTCAATACTCATGACAGCACACAGTCTAAGGCAAAATAAAAGTGAGGGTTGATTGATCATAAATATGGCTGAGACCACCAAGCTGTCAGAGAGCAGGCCACTCAGTTGATCAAATTTTAAAAGTAGAGGATGTGTGGAGCCAAAAGGAGGTCGCCTTATGTTGGAGTCATCAGCTGAGGGCTAAGAAAAGAAAATTCTGGAATTCTGCTCTGTCAGGACATGGGATGGGCTTTTAGAAGAAAATAAGGAAACTGATTTCATTGCAACATGACTATTGGCAGTTGTTTTGCCTTTTGCTAAAATTTCATCCCCATACCCCCCTCTTGACCCTTTACTATTCTCATTCTCTTTATCTTTAATTTTAAAATTTTTAATTTTTGTGATTACATAGTAGGTGTATATATTTGCGGGGTACATGAGATGTTTTGATACCAGCATGCAATGTGAAATAATCACATCATGAAGAATGGGGTATCTATCATTCAAGTATTTATCCTTTGAGTTACAAACAATTCAATTACACTCTTAAAGGTATTTTAAGTTATTTTTAACCTCAGAAATCTCTGGTTCATATTATCAGAGACTTAATAATATTTATTGATCAGAATTTAACATTTGAATAATTTACTCTTTTCTTATATGTACAGTAGTGACTGGGTGGGAAGAGGGCTGAGTTCAAATATTTACTCTCCCACAAACTACTTGGCAACTTAGGTAATTGGAGCCTCATGATCCAAGCTCTGAAATCTTTGGAAACTACATTGTAAGAGACAATTGATTCTATAGAGGAACACCCTTGCAAAAGCTATATGTGCTCTACTAATACATCAAATGTATGTGTGTATGTGTGTGTGTGTAGTAGAACTGATGGTAGATTATTTCAATTATATAGGATTGATGACAGGTGAACTCAATTTATTTTCTGTAAGCAGTTGAAAATTCTTACCAAGAAACAGCCTTCCTATATTCACACCTTTATTTGAAGTTGAGAAATAAAATGTTGCTAAGTATATCCAGGGTCATCCCATTTTTCTGAACACAGGTTTTCTCTGTACTATGACACTCACATTACTTCTACTAACATGATGAGCTTCAGATAGTATCAGGAGGCATTTTATATAGTAGCTAATAGTTTAAGTTTGGGGACTAGTCCTGGATTCAAATTTTGGGTTGGCTACTATCCAGCTTATAATCCTGGATAAATTATTTAATTGCTCTCAGTTACAATTCCTCATCTTCCATAACCTGGAATAATACTAGTACTGACATCCAGGGTTGTGAAGAGAATAATCTACATCAAATGTCAACAGTCATTTTCTGTAACAGACCAGACAGCAAATGTTTTAGGTTTTACAGACCATGTAATATAGTGTCTTTCACAACTACTCAACTGTGCCTTTATAGTATAAAGGCAGACCTATTCAATACATAAACAAATGGGCATGGCTGTGTTTCAATAAAACTTTATTTACAAAAACAGGCAGGCAGACTGATTTAGCCCACCGACCCTAGTTTGCAAACCTCTGGTCTATGTTAATGCTTAACACAGTTCTAAACATTAATTTTAATTAATGTAAATTAAATGTTATTAGTTCTGTGACATACATTTCAACTTATACCATTATTCAAGAATATGTCACAATCATACAGGCTATACTGTATGTCTCCAGAAACTAAAATTACTATATCCTAAAGGAAACTACCATGGTTTGAAGATTTGTTTGTGAGAAATTCTGCAGTAGCATCTGGTGATCTGGTGAGAGGGACGTAATAATCAGTAAATAGTTTGCAGTACTTTCTTAACTAAATATATGAACGATGCTATACAAATGAAACAAAAGTGATTTAATGAAATCTTCAGTAACGTAGGGTCACACATTTATTCATTCTTCAAAGTAGTTACCCTTTCACTATAATTTCCTTCCTAGATTTTGCTAAACATATGCAACTGGTAGAAGCCTAATGTGCTGTTCCCGTAACGTTATATTCCTGTTCCTTGACTTCCTGATATAATGAAGCTGATTATATTCCGTGTTTGATAATGTTCATCCTATTAGGATTGAGAAATTCATTGACCACCGAGCACACCTTATGTTCATGTTGTTATCATTAGCACCACTCCAGCTATGGAGCTGTCAGCATTTTCAGCCTAAATGCTGCTTTCAGGGGTCTGCAATTCAGTCATAAAAATTAGCTGCAGGCAGAAACTTGATATATGAAGTCCAGATCCAAGAGAGAATTTTATTACATTTTTAACACAGAGAGAGAAGTACATTAGGCCATTATAAAAAACATACAAATTATTGTAGTGAACTTGCTCTGCATCCTTTTCTGTCCTGGCGTAATTTAAGATTGCATTCATATCCACCCCTTTCATTTTCCATGTATCCATGAAGGAATCTTACAGATTTCCAGTGCCAGGTGACTTTACGACAAGTTCCCTTAAGGTTACATTTAAGATTGGAACAAAGCAGCTTGAGTCTCTATTTGTCAACGGGAAAAGGAAATTCCAGGCTTTTATGAATTCAAAATTAGAATACATTTTCTGCCATAACGCAGCAACACAGGGTATGACCTGCATCAGGCTTCATGTTTTATGATTGAGTTTTAGTAACTGGCTTGTGTGCAAAGACTTTTCTTTGATGTGAGATGGAATTAAGGAAACTTAATTAACACTTTCTAAGTAAATACTGCATTGTGAACTCAATCACATTGTACTCTGCAACTATGATGAGATTGTTCTGTCTTTATTTAAATAAACAAGATGGCTCACAGGGTTGAGAGCTTGGTTGATAACCATCCATTTCTTTCCTCAGTTGTCACCTCTGTTTTTCAGAAATATTATTAGCAACTCATCTAACTGCAGGAATTTGGTAGACACACATTTCTCAAAAATACTCGAGGATACTAAAAATGATACCTGATCTCATGATTGACAGGAGTAGTCGTCTACCCATTTAATACCTAATTCAAGTTTATTCTATTCATTCGAGACAAAGCCTATTTTTATTCCCTTTCACCTTATTTTCTCCATGGAATATATGATGTATAACATGTATCATGTAATACACAATAGGTAGTGTATAATATGTGATTTCCAGTGACCACCATGGTGTTCAATTTAATAGTTAATGTGCCATCCTCATCTTACTTGCCCTGAGAGCTGCACTGGACAAAGTACACACCATTTCTCCATGATACTCATCTTGCCATGGCTCCCAGGACATCACATTCTCTTAGTTTCCCTCTCACCATTCTGGTCACTCCCTCTCACTCCTTTTTACTGGTTAGTCCTCTTCCCCTTAGTCTCCTAATATTGCAATGCCCTAGGGCTTAATCCTTGGTCATCTTCTCTACTCTCCCTACTCTCATTCCACTGGTGATCTCATCCTATCTATATGCCAGTGCCTCCTTAATGTATATACTCTGCCCTGACATTTCTCTAATCTTGCGTACCTAACTGTCTATCCATCTCTACTGGAATAGACACTCCAAACTCCATATGTTCAAAATCAAGTTCCTGATCTTTTCCTGCAGACCTGTACCACCCACAGCCTTCTCTATCTCAGGGACAGTAACTCCAGTTGTCAGCTGCTAAGGCCAAAATCTTAGAAATAATCCTTGACTTTTTATTCTCTCACTCTTTACATTCAATCTGTCAGGAAATTTTCATGCCTCTCACTTGAAATTTATCCAGCATCTGACCACTTATCACCCTTGTGTAAGGCATTTACCACAATTTGTTGCTCAAAAGCTCTCTGTTTTACATTGCAAACAACAGTCCTTACAATGATCTACAAGCCCCCACGGGGGTTTATTCTTCAACCCCCCCCCCCCCCCCCCCCGTCTTAGCATGTCTCCTCCTCTCTGACTTTCTGTTATGCCACAACAGCCCCACTGGCCTTCTTGCTGTTCTTCTAACAGGCCAAGCACGCTTCTTTCTTTCTTAGACCTTTGTACTCACTGCCTGCATTGAATGCCTGCAATAACATATCCGCCTGACTGACTCCCTCACCTCCAAATTTTTTCTCAAATGTCACCATTTCGATGAGTCCTATTCTGATTTCTATTTAAAATTGCAAACCTATTCCACTGCCAGCATTTCTGAGGTCTACCTTTTCTCCTTTCCCCATATAACTCATCACTTTTGAACATATTATATAACTTTTATCTATTCCTTGTCATTTGCCCACCACATTAGGATGCAAGTCCCATGGGGGCCGAAAGTTTTGCTTTGTTCTTTCATACATCCCAAGCACTGAGAGTAGTGCCTGCCACATAGTAGTAACTCAGTGAATATCAGAACTACGAAAAGCACATACAATCAGATGGTCATGGTGGCTCATGCCTGTAATCCCAGAACTTTAGGAGGCTGAGGTAGGAGAATCTCTTGAGGCCAGGACTTCAAGACCAGCATGGACAACATAGTGAGACCCTGTCTCTATAAAAAATGAAAAAATAAAAAATTAGCTGAGTGTGGTGGCGTGCACATGTAGTCCGAGCTACTCAGGAAGCTGAGGTGGGAGGTTCACTTGAGCCCAGGTGTTCGAGGATGCAGGGAACTATGAGTTCACCACTGTACTCCAACCTAGGTGACAGAGCAAGACCCTGTCTCAAAAAACGCATATGTAATCATTGAAGAAAATTAAATTATAACTATCAAAATTCAAGCAGTCACAATATAGTGCAAAACTGAATGGTTTATTTTTTTTTTTGAGACGGAGACTCGCTCTGTCGCCCGGGCTGGAGTGCAGTGGCCGGATCTCAACTCACTGCAAGCTCCGCCTCCCGGGTTTACGCTGCCTCAGCCTCCGGAGTAGCTGGGACTACAGGCGCCCGCCAAATTTTTTGTATTTTTTTAGTAGAGACGGGGTTTCACCCTGTTAGCCAGGATGGTCTCGATCTCCTGACCTCGTGATCCGCCCGTCTCGGCCTCCCAAAGTGCTGGGATTACAGGCTTGAGCCACTGCTCCCGGCCTGAATGGTTTATTAAAGATGTTTAATTTGAAGGAGATTTTTTACAAGTAACATTTGTTTTAAATTATTCACATTTTAAAGGATTGATTTTGCATGATAAAAGAAGGATGGTGGCTTCCTATATTAGAGAAGTAATATTTTAGAGAAGTAATAGTTCCATTGATTGCCACAGAGTTCTAAATAAAATTTGCACATGGAAAATTAAGCATGTAAAGCGATTGCATCCTCATAATTTAGTTAAGAAAATGTCCAAAACAGTTAAGGTCAGTCGTAGATTTAACTCAGTGTTTCAAAACCATTTGATACATTGGTACCAAAAGCAAGCATTTTACATTTTTCTCCAAATCTTTGGATGTTGTTATTTCTTCTTTATGCACCATAAATTGTTAGCTATGCGTGCTTACTAGAAGTAAGCAATAAGCAATAATTTATTCCTTTTAATCTGTGGCTTATAGAACCTCTTGCTTTGTGCATATCTTTTGCCCTTCTATTTCACTCCAGAGGTTTTGATCATATCAAGTTTCACTTAATAAAGGTGATTAGAGGGCAAAAATCAGTAGTAACTTTGGGGAAGAAGTAGAAGTTCCCCTTAGGCATTGAATTATAATCAAGTTAGGAAAAGCTAGTATTAATACTCATTCAGAATTTCATATTCGATTATTGAAAATCTTTAGGAATAATGATTGTGGAGTCACTACTAATAACTTAATGACAATCAAATCTGTTAAGGCCTTTAAAAAAGATAAAATAGATGTAGATGACTACTCCTGACTCAGATGACTATAGTAATTTTTCGTAATTACCATTCACAGAATACAATTTAGATAGAAATAAGAGCAAGAGTTAAATGCAATACGGAGTAGCTCTAATAGGACCTAGACATCAGAGTTAATTTGAAAATTATAGTTCCTAAAGTAATTGTGTTGCAGAAGCCTGTCATAAAAAATATCAACCATCAAATAAAATTTGTATGAAATTCTTACTGAAACCATTTTGATACCCTTGTTTTGATGATTAACATTTCTAATTTCACAACTTTAGCCCTTAGATGAGCCCTAAGCAAATTTATGAAAACATATTTCTTATTAGAGTACTTGAAATCCCCTGTATGTTACTAATCCCAACCAGTGAATAAGAATTTCAGTTCTGTAATAAATATCATTACTATCCCATAATCCATGTTTTACTTGTACAAGAAAATACTTCAGCACAAATAAAGAAGGAATTATTAATTCTTAAACCATTAAGAAAATAGCCTTAAAAAATCTCTTAAATTCCACTTGTAAAAGCAGAAAAAATATTGGAGTAAAATCGCCACAGATTTTCTCCTCAAATTATAGGAACATGAAAATTGGAAACTTTCAGCAAAATTTATTTTCAACATCGTTCAACTGTTTTGTCTAGAACATTTAATGTTAAGAAGCAATTTTGTAGTTTGAACTGTTTGCATAATAATTTATGGTGTTGAAGATGCCTTATAGCTGTCTTGCTTCAACTTTTCACATCAGCCCACTAACAGTGGAGCCAGTTTGGTCTCTTTATGTTTATTTTGACATTAAAGTTATTTTTAGACAAATCTACCATTGGAAGATGATTGTTGTATTGGTGGTGGTGAGTGAGATTCCGCTATGTGAAATCTCTCCATTTAAAAAAAACAATGGGGCTGTCACATATTTCAGGACCTCTCTGATGAGGTGTCACAATATTTTGATTTAACACAGTTTGTATAACTATGTGGATACAATAGCAAAAGTTTATTTTCGTTTTTTTGTAAATTGTTTTGAGCTAGGTCAGAATGATTTCTAAGCATACATACACAAAACAATGTCAAGACATAGAAAAGAGCAAGTTTTTCAGGCTATTGGTAGATAGTTTAATAAGTTCATCCTCTTTCGAGAGATCTAGTCACCTGTGTCTAATGTTGGGTGGAAAGGGTCTTGGATCCACTGGTTAGTCTTCCTTATTGTCTCAGAGAAGGAGAAAAGGGCTTTATCATGAAGAAAAATGACTGATGGAGCTCTATATAAATAATAGTACAATTTGAATGTAATAATCAACTAATAGTATCAAACAATTTATAATCCCTATAAACTCCTTACTAACACCCGATCTTCATTTTCACTGTAGTAATTCTGTCATGAGGAATAAAAAGTGTTCACAGTTTTTTCTTATATTTGTCAATAAGAGGGCTTCATTTTGGATGAAAATTTCAACCACTGTTGTTTATAGAAGTTATTATTTTTTTACCACCATGTTGAGCTCCTTGAAAAAATCAAAGGTAAGCTTTTTGAGATGAGGTAGCCTTTGTGAATAACATTGCAATTGAGGCTTTTTTTCCTTTTTTTTTTTTTTTTTTTTTTTTTGAGACAGAGTCTTGCTCTGTCACCCAGGCTGGAGTGCAGTGGCATGATCTCGGTTCACTACAACCTCTGCCTCCCGGGTTCAAGCAATTCTCCTGCCTCAGCTTCCCGAGTAGCTAGGATTACAGGTGCCCACCACCACACTTGGCTAATTTTTGTATTTTTAGTAGAGATGTGGTTTCACTATGTTGGTCAGGCTGGTCTCAAACTCCTGACCTCAGGTGATCCTCCCGCTTCGGCCTCCCAAAGTGCTGGGGTTACAGGTGTGAGCCACCAAGCCTGGCCACAGCTGAAGAATTTTAGGTCAAAATAGTCCTAATGAAGGTTATCATTCTTCAGCTCTGCCTTTCATGACCCTTTCAGTGTACATATTCATCTGATTATATTTTCAGTCAATTTCTTGCTCACCCAAGAAAAACATGTATGTCTTGTTGAAAAATTCCTCGCCAACTATTTTCCACCAAACAATTTTTCATAGGTCTTCACAGGGAGCGTTATTTTAAATATTAAGACTCCAAAGCAAATGAAACAACCAAATCATTATGCTATAATAAAAACATAAGATAAATAATAGAGGTAATCTGAATCAAGTGACTGGTTGTTCCACAGTGTTCTTAAAAGATGTTCCTTGTTAGTGTTAGTAAATAAAGGTGTATACGTTTTTCAGCTTAGCTACCTCCTTTTGGCTCAAATCAGATTCTACTATCCAATTTTAATCAAATTTTCTCTTATCTATAATTAACCCTTCAAAACTAAACTTTGAAGTTCAACTTGTTTGCTTTTTATGACTAGCCGAAAGTTTTTTATGTGTAAAAGAAAATTGCTTATAATTTTTTCTATATGCATATGATTGATTTTAAAATGTCATTGCAAAAATCATGGCCTCGTGGTATATGGGCTTATGGTTTTTTGTGTGCCAGACACTAAAATTTAGGCTCCTTTACATTATTAAATTGAAACTCATGTTTGAAATAAACTAAATACAGCCTATAAAGTTTAGATTCACTGCAGTTTACTACTGATTGGAATACTTCTGGTATCAAGTTTAATGTCTGACACAAACTTTCATCATTTCTGATTTTCCCTTCTAATTTATCTTGCATATTTCCACCAGTTTGAAATTTGCACTTCAAACTTCCTATTTTTATTCATGACCCATTTCAAAATATGATATGTTAATTATCCTTTACTATAAATATATGTTCTCAAAGGGGTTTGGTAAAACTCTCTTTGCAATAAGTATGAAAAGAAATGTCCAGGAATATGAATTGATTAAATAAATATAATCCATATATTATAATACTCTGTAGCTATGGGAATGAAAAAATAGAGTTACTTGTACTGATAGAATATTACTTATGCTTTTTAGAAGATATATGTGTGTGTGCACCCATACATACATGTGTGTATACTATATATGTGCATATTTCTATATATTCATGTACATATGCATATGTTTGTCTATGTTGTTCTATTATTATATATACGTATTGTTTGTATATATAGTATTAGCCAAGAAACATACAGAAAAAAACTGTTTCCATGGTTACTTCTGAGCTCTGGGGAGTGAAACCAAAGCACAGAATGTGGATAGGAGCTCTTTACTCTTCATCATATATCCTTTTTAACTGTTTCAATTTTTTTTGCTACGACTATTTGATTTAGTATGTAATTTGTTATATATACACACATACATATGAAATACATTATACATGTTGTATACATTTATATCATGTATATATTACATGATATATGTTTCTATATACAATGTAGTAGCTATCTTCAAAGAAGATTTTTTATAACTGAAGATAAGAATGTGAAAAGTGAAGGAAAACTTCAAGGCCCAAATAATTTTGTAACATTTAAATTCTGCTTTTGCTTTCTATTCTCCCACTGTCTATTCCCTTCGTTCCTTAAATTCATTCCCACTAAAAATGACGCACAGACATAGTTTGGAACTAGTTGCCACATCACCTCAAAGTTAAGGGCAGCAGCTTCTCTAACTACAGCTGGGAAAACTTGTAACTAAGAGGGAGGCCATAGCTTTAGATGAGTCCGCGTCCAAGGAAACAAAACACCAGAAATTAACAATGGTTGCAAAATGGAGTCCTAGCCTAATCCCTCTCCTTTCTAATTACTCCCTAATTGCTTCTTAACCATGTGTGGCCAGGCTGCAGTGGTTGGGGTATGGAGAGTGAAGAACTTTTTGAATAAGGCAATTCTTACTGAGGACTAACCAAGAACCTGATTGTAACTAAAATGAGGGAACAGTTCCTACCATTTCCATCAAATTCATTCTGCCCAAGGAAAAAGATGATGATTTGATTTTAATTATGCTAACAGCATTTCAATAGCCTCCAGAGAAAATGCCTGCTTTCCAAAATGCAGATCACTAAATTATACTGTGCCTCCTAGCAACTCCTACTACTGAGAATTCAAAGCTTATCTCAACTTTACTTTGTTTGAACCATCCTCAGATTTCAATCCATAGCTTTCCCATAGACTCTACCTGCCTTTTAGTGTCTAGAACACACTCTCAAGGCGTCTGGGTCTTCCAGCTTACACAGTTCCTCTGAGCCATTCAAGATAGGTCAGGTTCCAGCTGAGGTCAGGCATTGTGATCACTCAAAGGTAACCCTCCTCTAAACCCTACCTCTAGTGTCCTAAATTTGCTTTTTCTGTCTCAGCAGGTAAAACCCAGAGGTTCCCAAACCTGCTGTGCATCTGAGTCATGAGGAAAGTGTGTTAAATAGATTCTTGGTTTCTCAGCTACACTAATACACAGCAAGGCTTGCTATCCCTCCTTCCGGTTCACTGCTTCTGGGTCCTGCATGCTGGAGCACCACCAGTGCTGCCTCCCCTCTGGCCTCCTCCTGACAAAGGGATCTCTGCACTCTGCACTCTGTCATGTGTAACCAGCCTTCTTAGGCACAAGCTGCCTTCTATTTTTTTAACTCCCAGTTTCCCTTTTCTGAACTATTCAACTCGAATCATTAAGAATAACATCAGTGATGCCCGCACCAGTAGAATAAGGCAGACCTTTGCTTTAAGTCAGATTCCCTTGTTCCTCTGTTTCCTGATGAAGGCCTATGCTTCTGGACTTTCCCTTGATTCAAGATGAGTGTTCTGCTTTTACAAATGGTCATCAGCAGGGACTAATGGTGCTCACTAGTAGTCTTCACTGACATGCTTTTTAGTCCAAACTTGGAGACATGGCTATTGAGCCCAGAGTTCTCCTCACAGGCACTGAGGCTCAGGATTCTATGAGCCTCCTCTAATAGGTTTCATTCACAGGGATATGTCAGTAATGACATGGATGGATATGGTTATATTCATGTAGGTTTTAGCAAGAAAGATGCTGTCCACTGAGAGCCACCTGAAAGATTATGATACACGCTCTTAGAAAAGAATAGGAGGAGCAGATTAAAATAAAAATCTTTGCTTAACAGTTTGAGTCAGATGGCTTGATGAATTGCAACACCTCGGAAAAGAAATCTTCCTAGGTTATCTTACAGTTATGATTTTTCTTAAGTATAAAGGAGATGAGAACAATACCAGTGTAATTCATCTTAAAGACTTTAACCTGGACTAAAGGAAGATTTGTGGAGTTCTTCATTAATTATGATTGACTATTAATACTATCTCAAAGATTTTGCTAGACCTAGAAAGGCTTTGTTAAATAATTTTCCATGTATCCCATACTCTCACAGATTTAAAACCTAGTGTTGGGAGATAGTCTATCAGGCAAAATTATGAACTTATATATTGATGGAGGCATAGTTGCTCATAGGTTCCAAAAGTTAATATATACATTTCCAAAAGTTAAATATCATATTGCGGTTTTGATTACATATCATGTTTTCCTTTACCACTCAAATGAAGCTTTAACATGATTGCCTAGATTTGGTTTCAAATTTAGCTGCCTTAGAAACTCTCACTCAAGTGTACAATTACTTTTTCAATGTTGAGAAGAATATGTTATGATAAGAGGTTCCTAAATAAAGCATTTCATAGTTTTCTGGCATTGAATTTTTTATTTATTTGTTACCTTGTTTATTTGTGTGTGAAGGAGCATAAAGTGAACCCTCAGAGGACAAGAAAAAACAGATTTAATCTCTGAACATTTTACATCATCACTAATGATGTCCCAGGAGTCTTGAAGCTAAAATAACAAGATATGCAATTTATAAATTTTTATTTAGATGCACTCATTGTTTGCAAATAACTTTACAATCTGATAAAGAGGCAAAAAGATAAAATATAGGTATAATAAACTTGAATAAATGGATAGAATTTAGAATGTATCTGGGGGATATATCAAGGGTCTTTTTGGCAGCTTGGAAGATGATTGGAGAAAATGGCAGAAATACTTGAGGAAGGCTTTCTGCATGGGCTGAATCAAGTCTAAATTCCAAAATACTGTCCAACCATGGAATAGTAGGTTAGATGACAGCTTAGAGTGAGGATTGGAAATGGGAAACAATGTGAAGATGGCAAAAGAGGGTATGTCTCGAGATGAAATTCACCAGAGCAGAGCAAAGCAGTGAAGAGCCTTCACCTCATTGGACAGCACTTGCTCTTTCTCCCTTTAAATAGATTAACCTTGAGTTTAGCGATGCTCATGGAGACTGCTAGAGAGTCAAGGGAAACAAGACACAATCTGTTAAGTAAAGAAGCCTAGAAACATTGGGTATGTGGAAATATAACATGATGGTGCTAACAGTAATTATGGTGACTCTCATTTGTAGAAGACTAGTTCTGTTTCATTAAAAGATAGGTTTCAGCTTGTCACCTAGTAGATCTTATATGAATCATGACTGTGTATGTTGACTCACATGTCATTTTTACTAGTATTCACGTCCACTGTTTACTGAGCTGTTGCTCTGTGCTAACTTACAGTGTGCTAAGAGCTTTACATACTGTATTCATACATTTAATCCTTATACTGAACCTAAGAGTTAAATTTTTTACACCCAGTTTTGCAAACGAGAAAATTAAAATATCAGAATAAGTTAAGTGACATAACTTTCTTAAGGTCAAGGAGATAATAAAAGATAGGCTTCTATTTTGACATAGATTTAGCTGTCCCAGGGGCCTAAATTCAAGCCACTGTATTTATGTTTTAGAATAGCGATTACAAATTGGTGACTGGAGCACCAAAATCAGCCTGGGGACCTGCTTTACTGATTCTGCATACTATGTCTTCAGAAAATCTGAATGTGCATTTTTATGGAGGGGAGTGTTAACTGGAGTCATCATGCATCATTGTCTTAAATCACCTTGACATCCTTGACATTTAAGATTTCAGTTTCTCATTTAAGGTTACAGGTTGAATAATGTTTCCCCCTACTTTATCAAAATATGTATCATATATATGTATAAAAAAAACTAGCACAATACTTATTTAAAGACAGTTCAATTGTTTATGCTGAAATATACAAACAGAAACACTTGGGAGAAATATTACAATATTGGTAAAGAAGCCAGGGACATTGGTTTTACAATATTGAGGTGACAAGTTTCCAAAAATTAATTCTTTCTATACTGATTTCAGATCCTGTTTTCCATGAATAGACACAGCCAGAGGGATTCCCTTCTGTAATCCACATCCATATGCCTCTACCAACCAATTAATTGCTCATTACTGCATCAACATAAGTGTGAATTTGTTGACAGACAGACATTTAAGAAAGAGGGTGTTAATATGTCCCAATGGTCCTACCTACTCTGGAATGTGGGGGAAACCATAATCACATTGAATTCAATGTCAAATTTCTTATTCAAATATATATTTCCAGTTACAGCGTTAATTTTTCATTCATGCTCAATTGTGATGATATTCGCTTTTATTTTATGTTATTCTCCATTATAGGACTCCATTTTGTTTTACACGAGATAGTTAATATAATACTTCACAGTAAGGGCATTTTGAAAGAACAGTGGCTTTAAAAACAAAATTTATCTTTGTGTTTCCTACTCGGTGGTAAGGCAGTTAGTATTCAACAAGTGTTTGTAAAATTATTTCATTTTCTTGAAACCCTATAATAAAGATATTAACTGGAGAAAGAATGTTGAAAAATCAGATGAGATGACCCGTGGTTTTAATACAGAAGAGACAGTGTTCATATTTTTAGCACATAGAAAAAAAATTGTAAAATGTTGTTGCTAAATTCTATCTGAACATTATCATAAGAAAACCTCACAAATATTTTAATTTCTTCAATAAAATAGCTTATTTCATTTATGCCCTTTACTACTTTATTTTCACTAGATAAATCATCAACGTTTTAGTTACTTGTTCAAAAGTCCCAGTAGAACAATCATGTTTGTTTTGACAAACAACTCTAGAAGGTTTTTATTTCTATTAATTTAAATAGACAAAAAGAAGATACTTGAAAGCACCACAAAATCCCCAGCACCTTTTTGTGAGATTATAACTTGTGTATGAAAGTAATTAACATTTTCTAGTATTATATTTTAACCAGATCACAGATTCTTAACCCAGGATTCTAAGATCTACAAATTAATTTTAAATGGCCTTAAAACTGTACACACAAAAAATATTTTCATGGGGTGGGGAAGGGGGACAAGGGCTCTATCATTCATCTATTTTTTCTTTTTTTTTTTTTTTTTTTTTTGAGACGGAGTCTTGCTCTGTCACCCAGGCTGGAGTGCAGTGGCGCAATCTCAGCTCACTGCAACCTCCGCCTCCTGGGTTCAAGCAATTCTCCTGTCTCAGCCTCCTGAGTAGCTGGGACTACAGGTGCCCATAATGCCCGGCTAATTTTTGTATTTTTAGTAGAGACGGGGTTTCACCGTATTGGTCAGGCTGATCTGGAACTCCTGACCTCTGGTGATCCACCCACCTCGGCCTCCCGAAGTGCTGGGATTACAGGAGTGAGCCACTGCGCCCAGCCCCATTCATCTGTTCTTTAGGAGCGTTTGTAACTGAAAAATTTTAAGTCAGATTTGGAGGAAGAAAATTAGAGGTTTTGGGAAGGATGAGTCTTGTTCACTGAAGAGTCCCTTTCACATAATTTAAATAAAAGCTATTGTGTATGAAGCTGGGCACAGTGGCTCACACCTGTAATCCCAACACTTTGGGAGGCTGAGGCGGGTGGATCACTTGAGGTCAGGAGTTCGAGACCAGCCTGGCCAACATGGTGAAACCTCATCTATACTAAAAATACAAAAATTAGCCGGGGTGTGGTGGCACATGCCTGTAATCCCAGCTACTCGGGAGGCTGAGGCAGGAGAATTGCTTGGAGGTGGAGGTTGCAGTGAGCAAGATTGCACCACTGCACCACTACACTGCAGCCTGAGCTACGGAGTGAGACTTGGTCTCAAAAAAAAAAAAAAAAATCTATTGTATATGAATTGGGCTGCTATTATTTACTCTCAGTATTTAATAGTGAAGAAATGTGTTTTCTAATCATGCTTATATTTATCCATTCACTTTCTGATAAGCATTTATTGAGTGCATAATGAATGCTAGATATTGTTCACCAAGATAGGAAATCAGAAGGTTGAGCAATCTGGGGAGAAATATGACTAATCAAATTGCAGACATATTGAGTGCGAGATGCTTGTGGGATATCCAAATGGAGATGTCCATGCAGGGCACAGGTCCAAGCCAAAGACTTAGATTTGAAGGTCAGTAAATATGGGTAGTAAAGTCATTAAAGTGTTTGATATAGATAAGCCCATTCTTGCATGAATAGTGTGAGTAGACGATTAATGAGCGAAACAGTCAACATTCCCTGGGTGCATGGAGGGAGTACCTTCCAAAGAGGCTGGAAAGTGGTTGTAAGAAAGCCAGCAGAGAAAGACTTCCAAAATGAGGGAGGAGTAAGCCATACCAAGAATGTAGAAAGATCTAGTAAAATAAAGACATAACCATTCAAACTGGGAATCAATTTTAGTGGAATGCTATCAGTGGACATCAGATTGCAGTTAGTTAGATGGGAAATGACTTTCAGTGTGCTGTATGTTTAGGGAAATGATTGGGAGATAAAGTCGGAAGGGACCTCACTATTTAGCACCTGGTATATGATATTTTATAAATAACAAGTTAATGGCTTTAACTGGGAAATAACAAAATCATCTTCCTCCTAATCCCAGAAGACAATCCACTGAGAGAATGGGACACTTAACCAGGGGAGAAGACAGTGATGACTTTGGCATAACATGTGTATCAGTCAGGGTTCAACCAGAGAAGTAGAGCAGTAGGGTATTATATATGTATCCTATTAGGTGTATGCACAGGTGGAGTTTGTGTGTATACACATACATATAGATAGATAAACATATTTTACAGAGAATCGGTTTATACAATTATAGATCTGGCTAAGCAGTCTCCACAAAGCTGTCTCTGCATCTAATATCAGGGCCTGAAGTTCGCAGGCAGGCAGGCAGGTGGGAAGATCACAAACAGGCTTGAATTCCACTAGGATAGACTGAAACCTGTGTTGTTTCTTGTTGCCTCTGACCTCGGCAGTAAGAACGAGCACACATGCCCAGAAATCAGAGACACTGCAGGAAGATCCAGGGGGAAAGAGAGCAATCACAGGTCCAACTGATGCTTCGTATCAATGAGGCAAGTCAGCATACAAGCAGCAATGTGCATGTGTGCACACACATATGCATGTACATACACACACATTGCAAAATGGCAACCGCCTTCCTAACATCCTCCAACTAATGTGAAAGAATTTATCATTTAGCCTACCCTAGCTGGACACATGCAAGAAAATTGAATTCTGGTAAATGTAGTTTGAAGTAGCAAGTTGGCACATTACAGAGCCAACACAAGGTGTACTCTCAGAGATGGCAAGCCTTGGGGGCTACTAGAGTAAGGGTTCTGGGTAATCATTGTACTTCATGAAGGTCCTGTCACTTGGTAGATAAGTGAAGGAAGTTATGTAGAAATCAGGGTAGGACCATGGAATCAGCTTGTTTATCCTCTCAGTTGTTCTAAGGGCATTGCTGCCATCCCTGTGAACAAGGGGATTAGGAAATAATTGATTTAATTTACCTCTCTACTACTTCTACCATTCTTAATAATAAAAGGAAATGACCAGTTTCTGCTATTTTTTTCAGGCAATATTTTTCTAAGGTGAATGATCTTCATTATTACAGTGAGAATAAAATGATCTCTCAGAATGTTCTGAGAACAGTTGTACACATGGAAGTTACAGTGTTGGCTTAAAGAAGAGAACATACATACTATTCTTTAGCTGTACTAAAAGAGCTATAGAATGTAACCTTATTTATTGTTATGTAAACCTGTAAAACTTATCCACCAAGTGACAGGACCTTCATCCTGTACCAAATCCTTGTTTCTGGAGTAAGATGCCAATGGAAATGGTGGCGCTGGTTTAAAATCAAACACCAGTTCAACCAAACTGATTTAAAATTTTCGTGTTGGGGAAGCTCACGGTCTTTAAATATGGATGAGAAAGGTGTCTCTTCTAATGCTTGCTTATGTCTCGTTAATGCTGTACTCCCAGAGATGATCACTAATCTATAATCTATACAACTGCACTTTTTCTAAGGATATTTAGAGTCACAGACCTGAACCTGACTGAGGGAGAGGTGTTTCTCCAAGAGCTTTTCTGTGACTACAGATTGTTAGAGAAAACAGGTAGGTAGTGAAGGGAGATGGTGCACGATCTGCCGTGCTACCATGAAGTAGAATATATGGTGATATTTTAAGGCTGTATGTTTACTTTTGCCTAAATTATAAAAGCAATATTTTTAAATTGTAAAAATTTAAATGTTGGAAAATAAAGACTCACATAAAAAAGATAACGAAGAAGTAACTGAGATATGTCACAAGTGCTTTGAAGCTTCATCCACGGAATCTTAAGAGGCTCTCTCCTACTTCAGATGAGAAAGTTAAGAAGCATATCTTTTGACTAAATAGTGGTATAAAAAATACTAATTAAGTGACATTTCACAGTTGCAATTTTGAAATGATTTGCTGTTCTGCTCACAAGAATCGTAGTTATGTTTACTAACTTTATTCATTTTGTCTTAGTATTTGCTATAACTATATTTTTACTATGTGTTGGGCATCGTCACGGCAAATGTAAGCTATCAGATTGACCAGGTTGACCACATCAATGAGGAATATTTTCGTTAATCCAAGATGGTGTTTGATTCAGAATGCACATCCTATCAGCAACACCTGCCATCGACCTTTCAATGTGAGGAATTCCAACAGTTAGCACCAAGGAGTTAACGATAGGAAACATCATCCAGAACTGAACAAATGGCTTTACTCCTTCCTCTATCTTGGACTGTGTGGATGTTTCCTGGAAAAGAGTTAGATATATAGATTAAATATACTAAAGGGCATTCCCCATAACAGTCAAGTGTTGGGGAAAAGGCAAGTTTATTCATATAACTATAGATAGAATATCAATAATGTGAATGATTCCATAAGTATTTTAGGGAAAGTATTCATCTTTATGCAATGAAATATACAAAGTGGTCATTTTCCTAAAGACAAGAAGACAGTTATTTTAATTGACTTCCACAACTTCCCACTTCGAGAGTTGTAGTATTAAAAAATAAATTAAATATCACTGCCATAAAGAATAAGAGTGATAGTCAGAAAATGGACTTCAGAAAATGATACACTTTCTTTAGGTAAGAAAGTAGTAAAGATGCTCTCAAGTGATAACCTTTATTAGATGCTGGCAAGTCTGAAATGCTCCTTGACAATCTCTTTTATTGAAGAAATCTTGAGGACTATAAACTAGATCAGTGCCTTATAAGCCTTGCATGAGGCAGTTGTGATTAAAAACCAAGTGAAAAACTTTCTAATAGCTCACAGAAGAGTAATCAGTCTGTCTTAGTATTAAGGGGTGTGTATGTGTGTGTGTGTGTGTGTGTGTGTGTGTGTGTGTTTTAATGAGATACTGCTTAGGTATACAGGCCAGGAGTAAAGGTAACACCATGAGGGAGGATAAAGGCATAGAAAGTCAGATTGGGAACTCCAAAAGGAAAGAAAGAATTTTGAGGGTTGTCAGAGCTTCTCAAGAGATCACACGTTTAGAGACAATACAAATACTTTTAAGCAATAATAATAATAATAAAACTCTACTGAGATTTTAGTTTCATGATCAGAATGGGGGATCAAAGTCAGAATACCGGGATTAGTTTCGAGTGATTTTAAAGACACCAATATTAGAATGGACTGAGATGGGAGATACACGTTGCAAAGAGAAATAGCAAGTCTTCCTCAAGAATGAAAAGAACTCTGAGAAACATAGCTTTGGTCATAGACTTGAGAGAGCTTCTCAAGAGATCACATGTTTAGAGACAATACAAATACTTGTAAGCAATAATAAAAAAAATCTACTGAGCCTTTAGTTTCATGATCAGAATAGGGAATAAAGTCAGAATACTGGGATTAGTCTCAAGTGATTTTAAAGACACCAATATTAGAATGGACTGAGACAAGAGATACAGGTTGCAAAGAGAAATAACAAGTCTTCCTCAAGAATAAAAAGAACCCTGAGAGACATAGCTTTGGTCATAGAAATGAGAATAACAGTGAATTTTTTTTTTCTTTTTTTTTTTTTGAGACGGAGTCTCGCTCTGTTGCCCAGGCTGGAATGCAGTGGCATGATCTCGGCTCACTGCAACCTCTGCCTTCTGGGTTCAAACGATTTTCCCGCCTCAGCCCCCCAAGTAGCTGGGATTACATGCGCCTGCCACCACACCTGGCTAATTTTTGTATTTTTAGTAGAGACGGGGTTCCACCATGTTGGCCGGGTTCATCTCGAACTCCTGACCTCTAGTGATCCGCCCACCTCAACCTCCCAAAGCACTGGGATTATAGGCGTGAGCCACCACACCCAGCCAACAGTGAATTTTTTAAGCACTGAAAGTATCTATGAATGCTACCAACTTCTGAAACTTTTCCTGATTAACTCAGCACAGAAAATTCCCTCTCATTTTGAGCTTCAGTTGTTCAAACTGCTTCCATGGCAGTTCAAACTGCTATGTCTCCCTCTATCAAATGTGGACAAAAAAGCCAGGCTTCGTGGTATATTTTAGGCTCAAAAGCTGTCAGAAGCATTTTACTGAGCCACTATGGAGAGGAGACAAGTAGAGCAAACTTCTGCCTGAAAAACAAGCAGTTGCACTGAGTACTTCTAATATAATGGTGACTAACAAAAATCCTTCTAGGCAGAAAAGGAGAAAACACAAAACAGTGAGTTCACTGAATGTTCATTTACATCTTAAATAATAAACAACATGCATTAGCGATCATGATTTCCTGCACTTGTCATGTTATAAGCTTGTAAAACTTCATAAAAATATTTCATTAGCTTTGAAAACTAAGACATCTAATGATTGTCATTTATATTTTTAAAAACATAAGAAAAGCAGGCTTTGTGCATAAGACCTCGAGTGTCAAGAAAGTTTAGAGAGAATAACTCATTAAAATGTACAGCGAATCACAAAATTCAATTTGAATTGAACCTTTCATTTTGGCCCAACCTATCCACGTGAAAACTAGCAAAACAAATCACTCTAAGTCACAAGCTGTTATATGTGTTTTAGAACAGATACTATTTACTATATTACCCCTGAATAAACCAAGATCTTAGTAAATGGTTTCTAGCTTTTCTCTAATTAAGCTAAGTTCTTTCTTAAAAGGAAACTCATTCTAATTCATATTTTTCTTCTCGAAGAGGGAGCTTATATTTTTCTGTTTCTGCACTTTGAACATGAGTATTATGGGAAAGTATTAGGGGATTAGCAGGAGATAAATGTGGTTTTTGTCTTCATCACTAAGTGGATCAAATTAGTGGGTATATGGCCATGATTTTATTCTACCACACTATGACCTGTGAGACAAGGTGGAAAAAGTAGATTCTAGAGGCACTGATGGATACAGGCTAAGCTGGGTAACAAGGACATCCCAAAATGTAATGTCTTTGATCAAATTGAAGTATATTTCTCTCGATATATAAACCGATAGCTAGCAGCCCCAGACCAGTCAGGTGATTCCGTTCAATTAAGTCATTCAGGGACTCAAGTCCCTTATATGTTGTTGCTCCCCATCTTTTCCTCGTATTTCTGGTAAAAGCCAGTTCACTGATACATCTGCTTTCCAGTCTGCAGGAAAGGGAAAAATAAACTCCAGGGCATGCGGCTTTATCATAAAGGAAATGACCAGGAAATTGCACACGTCACTTCTTCATACATCTCGTTGACCCGGTCTCAGGCACATCGCCACATTTAGCTGCAAGAGAAGCTAAGAAATGTGGTCTATAACTGGGTAGCCATGTGCTCAACTAAAATTCTACGGACTATACTACTAAAAGGAAGAAAGGACTAATAGACACTGGGACACATTTAGTGGTCTCTATCTCAATAGGTATCAGCCAGGGTTTGGAGATGACATATTAAGCACAAAAAAGATACGGCAGTGTATGGACAGGGTCTGTTCAAGAGAATCACAACTTATATGTAACAGTGATGGTCACTTACATTTGAATAAACTGCTAGCGGTATTTCACTTTCACCACCACTAATATTCTTTACTTTCCTCCTTCTTTCATTTTTCTTTCTGTCTTGCTCCTCCTTTTCATATTCCAATTTTCCCCCCCATATTTTTCCTTTCTTTTTTGTTTCAACTGCTTATGATACTGAGGTCTAAAGAATTTACTGAGTTGGGGAGGGGGGAGGGGGGAGGGATTGCATTGGGAGTTATACCTGATGTAAATGACGAGTTGATGGGTGCAGCAGATCAACATGGCACAAGTATACATATGTAACAAACCTGCACGTTATGCACATGTACCCTACAACTTAAAGTATAATAATAATAAATAAATTTTAAAAAAAAATTAAAAAAAAAAAAAAAGAATTTACTGAGTTATGACCACAGATACATGCTTCCTTTATGCATTTTTAATGGCTGATTTAAATATACTTGGAGGCTAAAAGTGCAATAATTTGCTTTAAATGTGTGGGGCTCTGGAAAGATGAGAAAGCACTGTAAGAGTTAAAGAAATCAAGAAAGGATTTGGAACAGTGACTATGTAATTAAAAGAGCAGAAATAAAGGATGTGCCTTATCAAGATATAATCACAAATATTTGAGGATAAAAAGACCTCTGTATTAAAACCCAAAAAATCTGCATTACAAAAAATGTTCACTTTGTGGATGACTTGAAAAACCTTCAAAATGAGTAAAATTATAAGCAGATCTGATGTTTTTGTGAGAGAGCAAATCACGAGGTACTTCTTCCATCCACTCAACTCAAGGGTAACAATGGCTGTACTTTCTGCCCTTCATCATCACCTGGAGTTTCTGAGTAGCCTTTTAGAACAAATCAGTTTCCTGGCAGGTGAATAATGTATACTGTATAGTCATCATTTTCACGCATCATTTATCTAAGACCCATCTTCTCAACACTCAGGTGCAACATCACACCTTCCCGGGGGTGAGGTCGTCAAGTGCAACTGGGTGTTAACAGATGTTTGATGTTAAGAGGGACACCCCCTCTTCTGGCTGGTGTCCACCGATTGTTCTAGACACCATGAACTTTTGTTTCATGCAGGTAGAAAACAGCCATCAAGAGCTAAAATCTGAGCCCTTACAAGAATCTTTTTACTACCCAGCAGCATGTGGTAATCATATTCCCATTTTTCAGGCCCTTTTCCTTCAAGTGCATAAGATTTCCTCTCTATTCTAGAGGAGCCTTGCTACTGCCTCTCTTCATTTTATTACTATGGGAAATTCCCCAGCAGCTTATTCCAAGTTCACTGTGCAGCCCTCTGATTCCTGAAAGGCATATTTTGGCCTAACTTGATATATATATACTATATATCATCACTTACAGTAAAGTTTGTCCCATAATAGTAATATACTACTACTAATAATAATAATTGCTAACAATGAGTGTGCATTCACCATGGGTACTATAAATGTATATTAACTTAATTAACTCCAAGTTTTTTGTTGTTACTTAAATTATCTTATAATCTATTGATCAAACAATTGAGTTGCTTTGTTCCTAAAAGCTACAAAAATGTATAGTAATGTAGTATAAAATCTATTTTCATAAAGAAATCTGACACTACAGCTGAATTATGGTTAGCAAATTTAAAATTCATACCTTGTTTTCCTCTTGTGATTTTGTCTCCTTGAAATTTGAGCAGATGTTGTTATATCTTGCAGCAATCACATCCTCAACGATGAGCTTAATATAACGTACCCCTTTCATTACTTTTCCTGTCTTTTAGAATTCTTAAATAAATCTCTGATTGCCAAAGAACTATCTGTGCTTTGATATTGGCAACTATTATCTGCCGTAGGTCCTAGTACTTATTTAGGTAAAACGTCTTACTGAAGTTCCAAGAAACTTCATTTGTCTCCGTGTGTGTGTGTGTGTGTGTGTGTGTGTGTGTGTGTGTGTGAGAGAGAGAGAGAGAGACAGAGAGAGAGAAATTCTTCTCTTTTTTCATTTCTGAATAAAGCTTTCTAGAAGAAGAACCATTCAGTGTAACTAATGACAAAAGATAAATATGTTTTGTAAACCACTTTGCTTTTAGCCTAAATGGTGAGTCTTTGGCAAAACATTTATCTTTACCATGACCGTAGAGTAATTTCAATATACATGATTAATGGTGCAAATGAAATTAAAATCCCCCTACTATTCAACATCTTACTTAAGAACAAAATGCTCACTATTTCCTAATTGCAAAGAGTAAAATGTCTGGATGTTGATGCTTTTTAATTAGAGGAGAATTTTCTTTTTAATTAAAAAAAGAGAGCTTTTTTATTTTTCAATAAGCTAGAGAGTGTCCTCTAGTGGAGAGAGACTCTGATCTCGTAGTTTTAGAAATGGCTATATGATACCCAGTTAGAAGTGTGCTCTACTTAGCTGATTGGAATCTACTGGTTGAAGGGAAAAAGTATTGTTTTTCCTCTAAGACCCCTCAAATCGTGGCCTGGTTGAAAGGCTGCAGTGTGACAAGCATTGTTCTCATTTTAGATAGCAAATGATTTTTTATGATCAATTTTAGAGTGCTTCCTTCCGAACCTGGTGAGATTGAGCTGACTGTGCACCTTTCTGCCAAAAAGGAGGCAGAAGCATTTAGTGCAATTTACTGTGGCTTTTACAGATATCAACTTGAGGCAGCAAGAATACTATTATCTTCAGGACTACAGCCCTGGCTGACTGATATATTTGATGTGTGCAGATCCCTAGGCCATAGCTTAAATTTGTTTGTTTTATTATTTGAAGGAAAGCAAAGAAACAAAATTGAGAGACAAATTAAATAAAGGTTTCTCTTCTCCTTAACTTGTCGAATTCTAATGCTAATTTCCTGTATTTCCGGTTAAATGTGGTAAACAGTCTTAGCTCTATCACTTGTGTATCAGAGATGAGAGGTGGAGGAGCTTTTTCAATATCTAAATGGAAGAGGGTAGAGAAGAGCTGTGGTGGTTGGCTCTCTGAATCACACACTAGAATTGCCTTATCAGAAATTGCTTGTTACAGCAAATTAGAGACTGAAAGAAAAGAACGATAGTTGCTCTTGATAACAAGCTAAATAACTTGGACTTAAATAAAGATAAAAATTTTATTGCTGATTCTTTTTCTTTTTTAATTTTAATTTTAATGTTTTATTTTACTTTACGTTCTGGGATACATGTGCAGAATGTGCAGGTTTGTTACATAGGTATGCATGTGCCATGATGGTTTGCTGCACCTATCAACCCATCATCTAGGTTTTAAGCCCCGCATGCATTAGGTATTTGTCCTAATGCTCTCCCTCCCTTTGTCCCCCACCCCCCTACAGGCCCCAGTGTGTGATGTTCCCCTCCCTGTGTCCATGTGTTCTCATTGTTCAACTCCCACTTATCAGTGAGAACATGCAGTGTTTGGTTTTCTGTTCCTGTGTTAGTTTGCTGAGGATGATGGCTTCCAGCTTCATCCATGTCCCTGCAAAGGACATGATCTCATTCTTTTTTATGGCTGCATAGTATTCCATGGTGTATATGTGACACATTTTCTTTATCCAGTCTATCATTGATGGCCATTTGGGTTGGTTCCAAGTCTTAGCTATTGTAAATAGTGCTGCAATAAACATACGTGTGCATGTGTCTTTATAGTAGAATGATTTATAATCCTTTGGGTATATACCCAGTAATGGGATGGCTGGGTCAAATGGTATTTCTAGTTCTAGATCCTTGAGGAATCGCCACACTGTCTTCCACAATGGTTGAACTAATTTATACTCCCACCAACAGTATGAAAGCATTCCTATTTCTCCACAGCCTCGCCAGCATCTACTGTTTCCTGACTTTTTAATACTCGCCATTCTGACTGGCATGAGATGGTATCTCATTGTGGTTTTGATTTGCATTTCTCTAATGATCAGTGATAATGAGCTTTTTTTCATATGTTTGTTGACTGCATAAATGTCTTCTTTTGAGAAGTGTCTGTTCATATCCTTTGCCCACTTTTTGATATGGTTTTTTTTTTTTTCTTGTAAATTTGTTTAAGTTCTTTGTAGATTCTGGATATTAGCCCTTTGTCAGATGGGTAGATTGAACTTTCTCCCATTCTGTAGGTTTCCTGTTCACTCTGATGCTAGTTTCTTTTGCTGTGCAAAAGCTCTTTAGCTTTATTAGATCCCATTTGTCAATTTTGGCTTTTTTTGCAATTGCTTTGGAGTTTCAGTCATGAAGTCTTTGCCCATGCCTATGTCCTGAATGGTATTGCCTAGGTTTTCTTCTAGGGTTTTTATGGTTTTGGGTTTTACATTTAAGTCTTTAATCCATCTTGAGTTGATTTTTGCATAAGGTATAAGGAAGGGTTCCAATTTCAGTTTTCTGCATATGGCTAGCCAGTTTTCCTAGCACCATTTATTAAATAGGGAATTCTTTCCCCATTGCTTGTTGCTGATTCTTACATTTGAAAAAAAGGGTGATAAGGAGAGTGTTCATAAAATCCTTCAGTAATCCAACAAATGTCAGAGCCATATGAGTGTGTATAAACATTGCTTATTTTAATGGTAGTGAAAAGCAATAAGGCAAATATCATATTCCTTTTTATAGATAACTTTCAGAAACATGTGTAGTCGTGACTCTCACACAGATGGCAGAATGAATACACGTTAAAAAACTTTTTGCTCATGTGATATGAGGGGACCAAGCAGATGTTATGACCAGTTCAAAGGAAATATCAAAGCAGCAGATTCACACAGATTAAAGAAATGTTGAGATGAATTGTAAACGGAGACAAAATTGTTTTTTCCCCAGGTTATGGGGGGGGGGTAGGAGAGGTGAGTCAATTAAATCACTATCAGACAGGAGAAAATTTATACCCCTATCAGTGTCCTACATTTTACAGAGTCAAAATATAGTTCAGAGACAGTAAAAAAGCCAGAATCCAATAATCTGGAAGGGTGTGCCATAGACCAATAAGTAGTTTTCCAATGAAAGATAATTTTTTTCTACATAACTTTGTAAATATATATATATATATATTTCTGTAGCTTGGTTGGGTTGTCAGTGACCCAGTTGTATATCCTACTTTCTTGTCTACACCAGCTACTTCTCTACCCACAACTGCCATTATTGTGAACCCTCTTTCTCTTTCCTCTTCTCCAGCCTCCCTGTCCTTGCTTCCTGCTTACAGGACCTGCCCTAATATTTTTCAATTTTGTTGCTTTTCTGAGCCCCAGTTGCACTTTAAACAAATTCCAAAGTAAAAACAAATTGTTCTGGACAGTTAACTGTAACCACTTGCATGAAAAATCACCTGAGGGTGCTTGTTAAAAATTCAAATCCCTGGAACTCTCCAGACTTGACTTGCTGAATCTAAATCTGGTGGGGGTTGGAGGTAAATTTTTTGACAATAAATTTGGGACTCACTGACTTGAGTAAAACAAGAAGAAAATGTAACATCCAAGCCGTATGACTCTAAGCTAAATGACATTGTAGAATATATGGGAGTATAAAATAAAAACTGATATGAAAGTTAGTGGAAAAATGCAAGAAAAAGCAAGGTTAATGGTAGCATTAGTAATTGCTAGTAATAACTTTCCCTAAAGTTCCTATCACAATCTAGCACTAATTATTTTCAACTTGAATATCTGGAATGTCTATCTATCAATTTATTAATGTCCATTCTAGATACTATGCTAAGTGAATTTTTAAATTATTTTTCCTTGTTAATTGAAAGCATACCCAGACACATATTAAATAAACACAAAAAATAAAAATCTATAATCATTCTGTTGTTTTTTCCTTGTATCACTTTTCATTCTACTGAATTTTACTAATTATAAATTTAAATCTTTCAATCTTGAACTTTTTTGTTATTTCTAGACTTCAATTTTAAGAAATTATTTTTCCTCCACATATGTATAAAATATATACTTTCTCCTATATAGTATATTTGTTTCATAGTAATATTTAACTCTAATAAATCCCACATTTATTTTGCTATATTATGTGAAACTGATTTTTGTTTTCAGACCATAATGCAATTCTGATAACTCATTGCCTGGAGTTAAATCTGGTACCATTTCTGAGCACTACAATTGATTTCGAAGAGCTGTATCACTGCCTGCAGGACAAACATGATTTTTTTTTTTTTATAATTGTTTTAAAATATATTTTGCTCTTTGTTTAGACCAACAACATAATGTCCAGATCTATCATCATTACACTTCTTTAGGATAGTTGTTGACAATATTCACCTACTTAAATTTCTAAATAAATATAGAATTATTTTGTTGACTTCTACATCTTATTGGACTTTTGTTAGCATTAGCATTACATCTAAAATGTAACTTGGGAATGGATTTGTTTGTTTGTTTGCTTATTGCTAGTATAAATAGGATCTCTTCCATTTTCTGATTAGTAACTGTAGAAACCATGGATGATAATTATTTCTAAATATCATAGACCATAACTAACTACAGAGTTTTCTTCTTAAGGCTGGCAAAACTCTGATAAAAATCAGTGTCTCTTAGAGAATAAGATTAAAAATGTTTAAATCACATTAACTATAGCTAAACTATAAGTACATTAAATTGCTACAAATCATGTAGTTTTAAAAACAACCCTCAAATGTGCTAGATTTACAAACTTACCCCACTAAGGAAAACTGGCTTTCTTCTGAATTGCCTTCATCAATTATTTATTGCTGCAGGGCTGCAATAGGCTGAGGTAGACGCTCTTACGATTTCATATCAGGCAGATAGTGTTTCATTTTAAAATGTCAAGCCTTGTGCCTGTAATCACAGCTACTCAGGAGAAGGGAAGATAGCTTGAGCCCAGGAGTTTAAGACTAGGCTGGGTAATATAGCAAGACCCCATTTCAAAAATATATATATAAGCAAGCTTTTAATAATTTTAGAATCTATGCTCTTAAGACCCACATTCTCTCTTGGTTTTATTTCACATATTCTCTTTTGAGTTTCTTAAGGGTATTTTTGTCTGGACCTAAAGTTCTATCCAAGTATATTGAAAAAAATGGGTAGCCCCTCCTTTGAGAATTATCACATAGACTCCATTTGATCTATAGGATAGTGAGTCTTATTTTTACATGATTATATTTTGTTTAAAATAACTCAAACTATACAGAATTTCATATTTTGGAATACCAATACAAAAGAATGTTATATCAAAAGGGCAAATTTTAAAATTTTGCTAGTAAGTAATTACAATATATGTCTTAGATTTGAATATTTGAAATAACTTTAAAAAGTCGAAATATAGGGCTTTTTAATTGGGTAAGTATGCAATCAGGTTATCTTCAAACAATGCTTTTATTAAAATTGGTTCAATATATGAAGCCTTTATTTGGCAATTTTCATCTTTATGCACTTTCCAAATGTTAGCTTATTAAACTGCTTAACAATATTCCATTAAACAGTTGTATATATTTTGTGTTCATATACTCATATAAACTTTAATAATAATAATAATAATTCTTTTATCAGTTTTTTAAAACATCTCATTGCTTTGTTATGTCCTATTGCATTAGTAAAACTTAAAAAACATCATCATATGAAAATAATGCTAGCCAGGTGCAGTGGCTCATGCCTGTAATCACAGCACTTTGGGAGGCCAACGTGGGAGGATTGCTTGAGCCCAGAAGTTTGAGACTAGCCTGGACATCATAGGGACACCCTGTCTCCATTTTAAAATAAAATAAAAAGTTAGCTAGGCACACCAGCCTGGGTGACAAAGCTAGACCCTGTCTCAAAAAATTAGCCAGGCATGGTTACACATGCCTGTAGTTCCAGCGACCCAGGAGGATGAGGTGAGAGGATTGCTTGAGCTTGGGAGATTGAGGCTACAGTGAACCGTGATTGTTTCACTGCACTCCAGCCTGAGAAACAGAGTGAGACTCTGTCTCCAAACAAATAAACAAACAAACAAAAAAAACTGAAAAGAATGCTAGTAGGCACATTTCTATATACCAACAACATCCAAGCTGAGTGCCAAATCAAGAACGCAATCCCATTCACAATAGCCACAAAAAATAAAATAAAATGCCTAGAAATACAGCTGGCCAGCAGGGTGAAAGATCTCTACAACAACAATTACAAAACACTGCTGAAAGAAATCAGTGATGACACAAACAAATGGAAAAACATTCTACACTCATAGATAAAAATAATAATATTGTTAAAATGACCATACTACCCAAAACAATGTAAAGATTCAGTACTATTATTAAAAAGTCAAAACATAACAGATGCTGGCAAGGTTGTGAAGAAAAGGGAACACTTATATACTACTGGTGAGAATGTAAATTAGTTCAGCCACTGTGGAAAGCAGTTTGATGATTTCTCAGAGAACTTAGAGCTACCATTGGACCCAGCATCCCATTATTGGGTATATACCCAAAGGAATATATATATTTTTTACCATAAAGACACATGCATGCATATGTTCATTGCAGCACTATTCACAATAGCAGATGTGGAATCAACCTAGATGCACATCAGTGGTAGACTAGATAAAGAAAATGTGGTCTGTATACACCATGGAATACTATGCAGTCATCAAAAAGAATGATATCAGCAACATGTATGGAGCTAGAGACCATTATTGTAAATGAACTAATGAAGGGAAAGAAAACCAAATACCACATGTTCTCACTTATAAGTGGAAGCTAAACACTGGGGACACAATACAGGTGTACTTGAGGGTGGAGGGTAGAGGGTGAGAGGAGGGTGAGGATGGAAAAACTACCTACCAGATACCTTGCTTCTAACCTGGGTGATGAAATAATCTGTACACCAAACCCCGTGACATGTAATTTATCTATATAACAAACCTGCACATGTACCCTGAAATGAAAGTAAAAATGTGAAAAAAAAAATAATACTTGTAGGCATAGTTCTATTGAATTTAAATGAGATGATACTGTGAGTCCCATTGTATATTCTTGTTTAACATATGTTTGCTTTTAAATATTTGGAATTAAATATTCTCAGTATTTCCTAATAAAGTAAGCCTCCAATAATGTATTTAGTTCCTGAAAATTGCCAAGTAAAAATATAGTCTGATTTTATAATCATCATATATTTTATAAATTCATTATAATGTTTATAACACAAAAGTAGGTAAATAAAAAGCATTTTAGGTATGATGTTGACAATTACATGCTACAAGCCAATAAGAAGCCTTTTTATCTTGATAATGTTTTCGTAATTTTGAACAGTACTGGTGATTAGCAAAATAGCTATATTTAATAATAAAATATTGGTTTAATATGAATGTAAGGGACCACAAAGAGATCCTACTTCACTCTCACTAGGATGGCTATAATCAAAGCTACAGATACTAACAAGTGTTGACAAGCCTGTGGAGAAACTGGAACCCTCATACATTGCTGGCGGGAATGTAAAATGGCACAGCCACTTTGTAAACCGGTTTGCTATTTCTTCAAATATTTAAATGTAAGATTGTCTTATGGCCTAGCAGCATCACTCGTGGGTATATACCCAAGAAAAATGAAAACATATATCCACACAAAAACTTAGCAGCAGTATTCACAATAGCCAAAAAGTGGAAACAACCCAAATGTTCATCACCTGATGAATGGATAAACAAAATCAGCGTATGGGATATAGTCGCACAATGGGGTATTATTGATACATGGTATAACACGAATAAACCTTGAAAACATTAAAGTAAGCAAAAGAAACCAGACATAAAAGGCAACATAGTGTATGACTCCATTTATACCAGATGTCCATAGAGACAGAAAGTAGAAGTAGATTCGTGGTTGCTAAGGGCTAAAATGGGGAGTGGCTGCCAATTGGTACAGGGTTCCTTTTTGGGGTGATCCTAAAATTGTCCTAAAATTGACTCTGGTTCAGATTGTACAATTCTGTGCATATAGAGAAAACCATGGAATTGTACATATTCATGGTATGTGAATTTTATCTCAATAAAGCTATTAAAATATGCATACTATGTATGTAAAAAACAATTTTATAGACAGTAGCATCTGGTGAATGTTTAACAGTTGGCTCTCTAAATGTAGTTCTGTCATGCATACAGTTGATATTTTTTGTTTACCTTAGCTAATAAAACAATGGAGTTGCATGTCAGAACTTGACCCACTCATCAATAATGTAAATGATGTCTTTGCTGAATCAGATTTTAATGGGAGAATATTTTCTTGATGTTTGTGCTATTCCCAATATGGCAGCTATAGACATGACACACTTTTAATTTAACTTGCATTATTAACATTTTCCCTATCATGTTTTAAGTGCAGTCAGTCAACAGAACAATAAATCAGCATGATTTGTAGCATTTGCCAATGTATGGGGTAAATACTCCCCCCATGGTCTTTTTCAAGCTACCAACATAATGTCATTAAACATATAGTTGATAAGAGATGTGCAGTAGTACACTATTGTGTAGTATTTCCACCATACAGATACTATAGTTGTAAACAATCTCAAAAGGTGAATGAATGAATAAATGGTAAAATGTAGCAAAATAATTAGGAAGTTTTGAGTATCTATTTGTTTTTAATATTGTTTATCTGTATTTCTATAATTTAATTTTCAATGACTGTGCTTAACAACCTGCTCACAGAATTTCTGAAAATGTGGTAACTGACCTTTGCAAGCTGATATGGAATAATACCACTGAAATAATATGTGAATGAGAAGGCTCTGTATATGCAATGTGAAGCCTAGTTTACATGATAAATTTGGCCTGTGGAGACATGTAGACATGTAGCCTTTAATTAATGAAGCTTTAAAAAAGGGAAACAAGGTAAAATGAAAGTTCAGAAGATATTAAGCAGGTTATTCATTAATTTGAGATTATGTATTGAGTTCTTAATATATTCAAGATGCTGTAATGGATCCTGGTAATACGAAGGTAAATAAAGATATAATTTCTGCCTTTGGGGAAAGCATAGTCAAGTTGCTGGGCTAGATATGTGAGCAAAGCAGATATTGAAAGGACTATATTATGATAAAACAAGAGGTATGTTCCGAAGTCTATGGAGAAAGGAGAAGAGAAGGAGGAAGAAAAATTAAATGCCTTTTTTTTTTTTTTTTTTTTTTTTTTTGAGATGGAGTCTCGCTCTGTCTCCCAGGCTGAAGTGCAGTGGCATGTTCTCAACTCACTGCAACCTCTGCCTCCCAGGTTCAAGCTATTCTCCTGCTTCAGCCTCCCTAGTAGCTGGGATTACGGGCGCCTGCCACCACGCCCAGCTAATTTTTGTACTATGTAGTAGAGATGGAGTTTCACCATATTGGCCAGATTGGTCTCGAACTCCTGACCTTGTGATCCACCCACCTTGGCCTCTCAAAGTGCTGGGATTACAGGCGTGAGCCACCGCGCCCGGCCTAAATGAGTATTTTTTGAAAGTGCAGGCCTGCATTTTGGAAGAAGTGCCATTTGAATTGGATTTAATGGATGAAGTGTGTATTAGGTGAAAACGAGAATTTAAAGCAAAGAATATAGTCTTAAATAAAAGCATGAGACTATAAAATGGAATATGAATGGGTGACTCCCAAAATTCAGATGACAAAAACCTGTTGTGTAATTGGCATGTCCTAGTTCATTGGCCCAAGGTGCAAACGCAGTCCCATCATTTATTACTTTCATAACTACTATTTGTCCTTTTTAATCCTTATTTGCCCTTATTCCGTGGACATACATCACTTATTCCTCTGCTCCACCCTGCCCCATGAATTTCTATCAACTCCTGGTTCTTACTCAGACTCACAGGAAGGGATAATAGTCCTTCGTTCCCACTTTCAAACACAAGGTAATACACAGTTGGATTCCAACGTGACAGCTCTCTGAAACAGGTGTGATCAATCACTTTTTCCAAATAAATAGTACGTAGTGAATCCAGCTTTTCTCCACAACAGTTAGGCCCCTGGTTAGAGACTCAGGTGTGAGCTTGACCTCACCTGGCCTGTTCTCAGGATTGACTCCATTGAACTCCTAGTGTCTAGGCTGTGAGCAGAGCAATGCATAAGAAGGGAAGTGCTAACTTTGCTTAGCCACACAGAAACCACTGAAAAGCCTCTTCACAGAACAAAGCACTGCTCAAATTGACTTTTTCTTCTGCCTGTATTGAGAAGCAACTGGCAGTTTCCAGATCTCTCTCTCTTTCTGTGTGGGTGACCCAGTGATTGATATATATATATTGATATAGAGAGAGAGAGAGAATGTATATATATAAATAATTATATTACACATATATTATATGTTTTCTGCCTTAACAGGCTTCCTACTTAATGTCTGCTTTAAGAGGTTCCGTATTATCACATTGATAAAAAGCAGAGTATTCTGTAGTTATTGCTACCACCTAGGCTTTATCACCTTAAGAAATTATGCGGAAATAATCTGATCTTTGCAGTGCTTATTCCTTATGTGATCCCAGAGTATTGTAGCATTCTCAATCCTTGATTCTGTCTGAGCCAATCTCAGGTTTGAAAATACAGTAAGATTGATCTCTTTAGAACAGAGATGTGATAGCGTCAGTCTCCTATTTGAAACCTTTCCTCAACTTTCCATTGCCCTGAAATGGAAGTCTCAGATTTTCCACATGCCATACGTAGAACAGCGCTGCTCCTGCCCTTGCATCATCACGGCTCTATTCTTCCCCTAATCTTCCCTCTACTTGCCCCTCATCTACACTTTAGCTTCAGCCCCTCCAAAATTATTTTATTTTCCCCGAAGTCCCCAGGCTTTTTCTCACTCATGCTCTTTCCTCTCTGTCCAGAGTGTTTTTCTATTCTTCTCTCCACCGTCTTCTATTCCTTCCTTGAATTTCACTGTCTGACCCACAGCAAGCCCATCTCAAGACTGGTTAGAGTTCTCCTAGGTGTCCCCGTAGCACTGTAGATGCACTCAGTACTGGAGCCCCAGGCAGGGTGGGGTAGTCAAAGAACAGGTGAACCAAGATGGCTGAGAAAGCAAATTGCTTCTTACATGGGTACAGGAGCCATTTTTTAGGTGTGGCAGCACAAAGCCTGCAGGTAAAAGAAATGAATAATTATAAAATGATGAAAAAAAAAAGTGAATAAAACTGAATTTCACAGTTGATGTGGGAAAGAAAGGAGGGTGATGTGAGACAGTAATTCAGGTCCCAATGAGGAGGTCAATTGGCCTCCCTGCTAAGGATTGTCAGATTCCTTATTCGTTATTTATGAGGTCTCATATTCACTAAAATTGTAATGGAAAATTAGACAATACCTGGAGAGTTCTATTTATGAGTTTCAGGCATTAAGTCCCACCTAAAAACTTAAACTTGGTCTTCTGAAAGACAGATGGTGTAAATTATGGATACATACATTTTTAAACTGTAACACATCTTGATTCCATTAGCATATAATGTTAATCAGCATACTAGGTAGTTTTTAAAGACTTATTGTTGAATGCGTGACTACCTTGGCACTGTAACAGATAGTCCTGGTGGAAAAAAAAAAAAAGGCGCTCTTATGAAAATGTAAAGACAAACAATATTTGATTTGAAGTTGTTTTGTAATGTTGGTTGACACTTGCCGTAGAAATATGCAATTGATTTTCAATCAGTGGAATTGGCATTTATTCATTTTGTAATGTAAATATTCTCTAAAGGAGAGGGAATTTTATACTAAAATGTTTCTGTACAAAGATTAATAATAAAGAAACCTCCTTGGAGCCTCAGTTTGCCTCTTCAAAGTTTGTAGATATTGTCTGGACTTGCATTATCTGGTCATCAGTGATGACTATTACATAAAAAATCCGGCCGGGCGTGGTGGCTCACGCCTGTAATCCTAGCTCTTTGGGAGGCCAAGGTGGGCAGATTACAAGGTCAGTAGTTCGAGACTAGCCTGGCCAACATGGCGAAACCCCGTCTCTACTAAAAATACAAAAATATTAGTCGGGCATCGTGGCGTGTGCCTGTAATCCCAGCTACTCCAGAGGCTGAGCAGGAGAATTGCTTAAACCCCGGAGGCAGAGGTTGCAGTGAGCTAAGATCGCACCACTGCATTCCAACCTGGCTGACAGAGGAAGACTCCGTCTCTGAGGGGGCCGGAGGCAGGGAATCCAAGTCAGTGAGGAATCTCTTAGAGCATGCAGACATAAGCTAAAATAGAGAAGGCTATGTCATGCCATATTAGAAATATTAGAAGAGCGATAATTTTCATGAAGTATTCTTAAACAATGAACATAATTAAGAGAATGTGATTAATTTTATCCTATAAAAATGTTGTCATTGTAGAACTTGTAGAATTCAGTTGCAGATACTCATGCCCTAGTTTAGAAAGAGTACATGTAAGTGCATTCTGCTTTTCTCTGTGTTTGTACTGTAGAGTCTTTCATAAGCAACATTTCAAGAAATATATACTATCAACTCATAGCTTAGCTCTGAGGCTTCCAGTACTCTTTTAAGAAACCTCCTTCCTTGGTCCTTAGGATCACAGAGTTCTCAGGGCCCTCTGGTAATATTCTTAAGTATCTGTGGCTACCACAAATTGAGAGTTTGCTTACTTCAAATACCAGCAAAGGTGTTGCTTTTTCATTTTCAGCCCCTCACGTGGTGCCAATCCCTGAGAGTTCCTTTGCCCCAATCCAGACTTATAAGAACCCATCTTATCCCTCATTTTCTGGTTCCATTTAGTGGTAGCAAGATCTTAAAACTACTATCTACTGGAATATTTCAGTTCTCTAATGCTGACTGAAGCTTGAGTAAGCCAGGTGCTTGTAAAGTGGCATAAAATATCCAGAAATAAACTTTACTTTCTACAGGCATTAAATTTATTTCCACCTTTTAGACAGAGACTTCAATTTACCTTATTAAAGAATTGACCAATCTGTATTCACCACTAAAACATTCTAAGTAGCATATTGAAATAAACTAATCTTCACAGTAGTATAATCGATTTTACCTGTAATGAAAATCCCAAACATTTATTATCATGATTTTTATTTGTTTTTTCGTTTTTCTACTTGAGTATGTGTTAACTTCTTTAATTCAAATGTTTGCTTTATTAATTAAAAATATTTTAATAGCATTCTCTTAGGATCTCGGATTTATGGTTCCTTTGTCTTTGCAGCCAAAGAATTTCTATTTCCCACATTCAAGACTGAGAAACACCTTCTATCTGCCCTATAAAATCTTATAATTAGCAACATTATGTACCCTGCGATATCATGCTTCGAGAAAGGCATATCACCTCTGTGGTATCCTTCGCAATCATTCATGACCTCAAGCTAATCATGAGAAAACATCAGGCGAACCAAATTGGAAAAATGTTCTATACAATAGCTGACTAGTCCTCTTGGAAATTTTATAAGTAACTCACATTCCATTAAACAAGCCATGTTGTCGAAAGCACACATTCTATCAATTTGACAAAGATTGAAAATCCCGGAAAAATTATTCTTTTAGAAAGATATTTTATTAAATCAATGAAAAGTGATCAAAATGTTACCTGTCAGTTTGCCTAAAATGAGTGTGAACAAATAGTTTGATAACACTTTTCCATCACTTCTCTCTGCAGGTGACTCTGCTAATCTAACCTGCAGAGCTTTCTTTGGGTACAGCGGAGATGTCAGTCCTTTAATTTACTGGATGAAAGGAGAAAAGTTTATTGAAGATCTGGATGAAAATCGAGTTTGGGAAAGTGACATTAGGTAATTTTTTTTTTCTTTTAACTCGTACAGTCAAGATTAACATTTACTCGGTTAGTGAATAGAAAGTAAACTGAAAGGGTTTTTTCTTGTTGTTTTACTATTATCATAATAAAAATATTTAATGATAAAGAAGGAAAACACTGGTAAGAGACTTACTATAGAATTGCAAAACATGAATGTCATTTGCAAAGAATTTAAGAAAAATAACGAGGATTGTTTCATTAAGCCACATACTGAGTGTGCTGGGCGTGGTGGCTCTTGCCTATAATCCCAGCACTTTGGGAGGTCAAATTGGGTGGATTGCTTGAGGCCAAGAGTTTGAGAGTAGCCTGGCCAACACGGAGAAACGTTGTCTCTACTAGAAATACAAAAATTAGCCAGGCATGGTGGTGCGTGCCTATCATCCCGGCTACTCGGAAGGCTGAGGCATGAGAATCACTTGAACCCGGGAGGCAGAGGCTGCAGTGAGCCAAGATTTTGCCACTGCACTCCAGCCTGAACAACAGAGTGAGACTCTGTCTTAAAAAAAAAAAAAAAAATATATATATATATATATACACACACACACACACACACACACATACTGAGTGTGAGATCAAAATACCATAAAATATAGAAAATGTGTTAGTGTACTTTTTGTACAGTGTACCTTTTAAAAAAAAATGTTCTTTGGGAGGCCGAGGTGGGCGGATCACCTGAGGTCAGGAGTTCGAGACCAGCCTGGCCAACATGGCGAACCCCGTCTCTACTAAAAATACAAAATTAGCCAGACATGGTGGCGGGCCACCTGTAGTCCCAGCTACTCGGGAGACTGAGGCAGGAGAAATGCCTGAACCTGGGAGATGGAGGTTGCAGTGATCGGAGATCGTAACATTGTACTGCAGCCTGGGTGACACGAACGAAACTATCTCAAAAAAAAAAAAAAAAGAAAAAAACTCACAGGAAACATTAACAAGGTACAAGGACTCAAGCAAACACAATCTCTATCATTTCCTTTTATGAATTTTTGCATATTTGAGCCACCAAGTGGAATAGAAGCTGTTGATGGTAGTGATACGGATACACAAAATGTTTTTATCATCTTTCGTAGTCTGACTTTAAGGTAGAAATATTTGTATAGTGGGAATGATAACATGAAAATATTTGAAGGCATAATGCCTAAGCCCCTTTTTTGTTAAATGTGTTTACTTATGTATTCATTTAAGTGTAAATATATTCAATGCTGACTATAATTATGCTTGGGCATGGATACTTATTTTTAATCATAATGTAAATATGCAAGAACATTAATAATAATAAGTAAGTTACAACTACATCAAAATGATGATTACTTCTAAACATCCTCCCATCTAAAGATTGCATCTTCTGGGTCTATACAAACATTTAAATCATGGTCCCCCATTCTAAATTTCAAGACTTTTAAAACTTTATCAAAGGTAAAAGAGAAAATGATTTTCAATAGAAAAAAAAACATATGAAACTGTCACATAAGGTTATTTCTATTGGGACCTTCTTTCTGGCAACAAATACATAAGAATATTGTACTCTGGAATGCCCCAGTGGGATTCCAGAAGGCTAAATGGACAATTGTCTAATATGTACTGAAACATTTCTGTGCTGTTTTTCGTATTTAAAACTTCACTCTTATCTTTTACCCATGGTCTATGAAATGCTAAAAAAAAGAAGGACAATTAACCTCCTAACTTTTGCCCCCTCTGGCTTTGTGTGTGTTCAGGGAAGTTTCTAGAAAGGTAGTTTACTTTAATTCTGCATTTAAAAATGTTGAACAGAGATGACAACGAGGTTAGTGAGCATTTACCATTAATTTTAAATGTCAGAGTTAAGTACTTTACCAGAACTTTTAGTCTATGGGTTTATAATTTCACATTTCTTCAAAAACAGGCAATTTGTTAGTATCATTAACAGAAGTCAGACTGAAAATTTCAAATGAAATGTCAAAATAGCTCAGAAATTTTCTTTTCTTTTTTAAAAAATTAACCTGACATGTAATTAGGCCTTCAGCCTGAGACATTAGAATTTTTATCTCAACTTACATAATATTTGTTCTTAAAGGGAAAGCAAATTGTAAACTTTCTCTTCAAGGTCTTTCTCACCTCTTTATTATGACAGTGTGATTGTCCTGCTAAGGGAGATAATTAACTGCAACTTCATTAACATCTACAAAGACAAGCTTCCTAATTATCAGTGAAGAAGAAAAGGGCAGGATATAATTTAATTAACATAGCATTAATTCATAGTCAAATTTGAAGCACAGATTTCGTAGGTATTTTTACATCAGATTTGGATTCATCTACCTTTCTTTCTTGTTTGTGTATGTGTCTGTGTGGATTTTTGTTTTGTTTTGTCGCTTTATATTTTAGAATTCTGAAGGAGCATCTCGGGGAACAGGAAGTTTCCATCTCATTAATTGTGGACTCTGTGGAAGAAGGTGACTTGGGAAATTACTCCTGTTATGTTGAAAATGGAAATGGACGTCGACACGCCAGTGTTCTCCTTCATAAACGAGGTGAGTGTAACCTTCTAAGCTTGAGTGGTCAACTGAATGTATGATGGGAGAAAAAATCATTGGGAACCAAGAAACAATTTCAATTTCGTTTTTCTCCGCAACGTTCTCCTAAATAAAATAATCGTATTTGCATTAGAGCTACCAAGGCAAACAGCACAGTAGATGGGTGAGTAACTCAGTCTCTAAAATCAAATTTGGATTCCTTGCTCTTCTTTAATACCAACTGTATAACTTTGGGCAAAACATTTAACTTCCCTAAGCTTTAGTTTTCTGATATATAGAATGGGGAAAATAATAGTATCAACTCTTCAGTGTATTGTAAGAATAAAATAAGACAAAAAATGTGAAGGGCTTGACAGAGCCTATACAAGGAAAGTCATTAAATGCTATTTATTATTATTAGAAATAGATATTAGGAGCTGGGTGCAGTAGCTCACACCTGTAATCCCAGCACTGTGGGAGGGCAAGGCAGGTGGATCACTTGAGGTCAGGAGTTCAAGACCAGCCTGGCCAACATTGTGAAACCCTGTCTCTACTAAAAATATAAAAATTAGCTGGCAGTAGTAGTGCGAGCCTGTAATCCCAGCTACTTGGGAGGCTGAGGCAGGAGAATCACTTGAGCCTGGGAGGTGGAGGTTGCAGTTAGCGGAGATCGGGAGATGGCACCATTGCACTCCAGACTGGGTGACAAAGGGAGACCCTGTCTCAAAAAAAAAAAAAGAAAAAGAAAAGAAATAGATACTAGGTTCTTTAAAAAACAACAACAACAACAACTAAATGGTTTTAAGTCAAATATTGTGTTTCTTATGGGAAGGTTGCTCCTTTAGTGTAAGAACTGTCTGATGAATTCCCCACTGCAGTATTTTTTGACATGTTGTTTCTGCCTTGGATAACTTTGATATGTACGATATTCTCCCATGATGAATAATAATGCATTTTTAAGTAAGATAGGCTGTGGTTGAGTGCAATGTCTATTGTGCTAACTCTGCCTCTGCATCACCCCATCACCTTTTGCATAGGGTTAAATGCATTTAAATGTATATTGAATTGTTTGAAATAGATAACTGTAAAATGTGAGTCATTCCTGTTAGTAAAATTATTTATGTATATTACAAGAGAAAAATATATTTTGCTACATTATGCTAAGTTAAAACTTTCTACTCTTTGGAACAAGCACTCTTGATGTTCTCTTACTCAGCAAATTTACAATGATTTTAATTTCAAAGCCCATGTTTAATCCTAGACTCTTTGAGGTTTCAAAAGAAAGAGAACATTGAAGGCTGTTCCCCCTACTTTATTGGGCAATAGATTCCCTTTGAATAATATTACTGAATGCTATTAAAATAGACATCTCTGTTGTCAAGGTGACTATGATATTAAAATAGTCTACTTTTTAGGGATGTGAGTCAAGGGGAAAGGTGTGCATCAGCTCGCAATATGATTATATCTTTCTATAGTATATAGCCAATCAAGGAAGGGATTTTAGTAGAAATATCATACATATACAAGTACAGAAATAGCTTCTCATAGTTAAAAGCAACTTAAGTGTTGTGTAATTGAACTTCTTATCCTGCCATAACACCTGAAGTGATCTATCAGCTTATACTGGATCACATTCCCTCTCAAGGAAGTCCATTTTATCTTTAGAAAAAAATTTGTTAGAAAGCATTTCAGTGTCATTGTCTGTCTATCCAGTGGCCCTAGTTCTGTACTTTTAATCACTCTTCCCCAAGACAGCCCTTCAAATGTTTGATGACAGTCACCATGAGTCTCCGAACCTTTACTTCACCAGATTCAGCCTCTTTAGCTTCTTTTACTCATTCTTCATTTTTATTAGCGAAATACTTTCACCCTTCTGGTCACTCTCTTGAATGTGCTTTAATTAAAGAGTTTGAATTATTCCTCCAAAATGGAGTTAGGGGAGAGAAGATCTAGAGCACATAAAAATGGGTTGACTTGGACAACATATTTTTTGGGAGGGCAAAGGAAGGGTGACAGTTAAGTAGGAATCAAAGGAGAAGGGAAGAAAAATGAATTGTATCTAAGGATAAAGCTACTAAAGCTCTGTTTTTACAGAGAGGCACACAGGCAAGAAGGGGTCAAAAAACCTCCAGGCTATTTTTAGCATACATAGCTTAAGGATAAGTTGCAGAAAGCTATGAAACCTTCCATTTCTAGAAAAATAAATGAAGAATCAAGAAAATTACTTGAAATTTTTTTTCCGGTAATATTTGATTTCCTAAACATGAAAAAAATGTGGTCAGTGTTAGAGTATTCTTCAATACTTAAGTCTTTTAGTATGTTTTTCAAATATGCATTTATACAAACAGCAATATATTCCTAAGAAATAAAAGTATTAACAAGCCAAAAAAAAAGTCCTTCCAAGACATGTACTCCAAAAGTCCCTCTTAAAGTGAATGTATGCCTTCCTTTTAAGGGAGCTGCAGCAAACGAGTCATCAATTCACAAAGACACCAATGGATGCAATTTCCTGCTCTTGAGGGACTCATGATTATGTGGAATGATCTATCCCACCAATCTTGGGGGAAAAAAAAAAGGACTGTCGTTCACATATGACATGACCTGAACTTCACCAGCCCTGCCAGGTTGAGGAGAACAGCACACAGCATATATGAAATGATAGGTTTGGGTCTTTGATCATGGAGTCTCTAAAAAGTCAAATGTCTGTCATGCTAGCAATGGTGTAATTATCAGGTGGGTTGCTATATTACTTAGAATACTAAGGCTTAGATAAGGAACTGGGAGCTTTCACTATTAATTTTATTTTTCTGCCATTAACTCATAAATTCCTTAACTTATAAGCCTTCACAGTCTTCCCTTTTAAAACCTCCCTAGAGAGACATGTTCAAACATTTGTTGAATACTGATCTTGTACACCACAAGCTGTCATTGCTTCTGACAGGTAAACCTTCCAGGACATTCCTTTGCCAAAGTTATCTAAGCAATTTTTCCTTCACTGTTACCTTTTGTTCAGTATCATTGACATAATAAAATGATTTCAGAGTCCTCCAATGGGTGGTAAGGATTCTTTGAAACATTGCTTCCTTGTATCAAATGTGTCTTCCTTAATGCCAAGGGGATACTACAATAAATAATTCAGCTACATTTGAGCTAGGCTGTGTTCTGGGTCAGCCTTTTATCTGCATAAAAGAATCATAATTCCATGAAAGCCTGCTGAAAATCTACCAAGAAATTTGACCACAGAAAAATCTTGCTGGAGAATATCCAAAGTTGCCAATTCCTGCAACCAGAAAAGGTACTAGGTTCATCAGAATCTCATCGGACATGCAATATAGATATATTTCACTTACTATACTGAACACTAGAATATGCAGTGAGAGAAAGACAGAGAATGAAAGGGCAAGGCCCATGGGCCATATTGGTTTATGACTGCCCTGCTCCTTACTCTTCACTCCTGCCTATTGAATAGAAGCTTCTATTCAATCCTCTTTGCCAGACCCTGGCCTGGCAAGCTTGAGCATTAGATCCTGGCTTCAAAAATAATCAAAGTAAAGCTGACAAATTAGACATTGCGTTATTTCTTGTTCTTGTTATTGCCCATACTTGATTGAATTCCACGTCTGAGTCTCTGAATCTTTTACCCAGATACACTTGCTACTGCCTGTCCAACACGCACTGAACATTGACCTTCGGTTTTCCTCCAAAGCTCTGATCTGTCCCATTCTCTCCATTTTTCACATTTTCCATTTCTCTGACACAAACAATACTCCAGGTAGATACCTAGCAGTATTGTGCTCTGACCTCAGGCCTAAACACTCTTGTACCCATCAGGCTGTCTCAGATTCCTTCTTCACTCTCTGTGCCTTCTGTCTATACTCTCATTTTTAATGACCTCACAGTGCAGACATGTTTATTGTCTTAATGGTTAAGGGCATGGACTTAGAAGTAAGGCTGGCTGTGTTCAAAACCCGACTCTGTTCTTACTAGCTATGCTATCTGGGGCAAATCACTTTGAGCCTCAAATTGCTCTTCTATAAAATGGGAATAATAATAATACTTCTCACATAGAGTAGCTGTGAGGATTCAATGAACTCATATGTGTAAATACGTATCACAGTGTCTGGCACGTACTTAGCACCCAAAAAATGTTAACAAGCTATTACAAGATTTCCTTGCTCTAACTATGTGATACTCTGGGTAATGAAGGATGCAGCAATTCCGTGTTCCATTAAAAATTCCCTGAATTCTAATTCATCTTTCATCAAAATCGTCAGCTTTAGCTCCAGCAATTTTGTTCCGTCAATTCTGAATTTGACTGTATAATAGATTTACTTTGGTTTGAATGTACTGTCCTAAAGGATAATTTTGTTTATTTATTCATGCATTTAATGATGACTAAGAACCTACTATGTACCTGGCATTTGTGCTAGCCAAAGTTACACGCATGAAAATTAAAATTAAATGAACAGGAAATAAGGACCAATATAATTTGGAATGCCATCCAGTACTTTTTAAATTACAGTGATATTAAACATTCCTAATACACGACTGTGCTTCCTAGTGAGTGTTTCACTTTGAAACTGTCACATTGGGGATGTTCATTAGCAATCCTGCTCTGAAGGGTTCTGTTTACTTATATGGATTACAATAATATGACAATTCATTAATCAAAAATTAGTTTGGGAACTGGCAAAGTATCTATCTGAGAGACTCAGCACTAGTTAATAATAATGAACATCTAGGTTTTCTTTATTTCCCATCTAACCCATTTTACTTCTTGTGTGCACTCTCTTTATCCCTTCAAAGAATGTAATCAATAGAAATTAGACCTGCTCAATAAACTCCCTAGACCTAAAAATATCCTTAGTAATGTAATTAAGTGCACATCATTTAGGATGCATTGTTTTAAAGCCAGATGAATGTAAACCCAGTGGACTCCTTTAACCCTTCTTGTAATGAATCATCCTTGTAATATGTGCCCCATCCTTGTTAGTATTTGCCTAGTGAATTTATTTACTGAGAGATACAGTAAGGTCATAGAACGGTGCAAACTTCTTTTGGGACTGGCCATTTGACTTCTTTGACCATTGATTTCAGAATATGTTAAAGCCAAACCTCGTTCAGAAATCAAAATCTCCTACCTCCCTGTATGGCAGCATTTCCCTAGAAAGACAATGACCCATTACAAGCTGAGCTGATGTCGATGAAATGGATACTTTTACGGAGTCTTAGCTTATGCAGTGCCAAAATATTAAGGAATTTTAGTAATGTTGCTGCAGCATCTCCAAATAAAAGCCAACGAGTTTAACAAATTCTCTCCTTGGATAAGATTTGACATTTTGTAGTCAAAATTTTCTTTTGTCCTATAACTGTTTTTTTTGTTGTCGTTGGTGGGGGGGCCACTCTGCTCCTCATTTACGTAAGACATCTAAATAGCAGACTCCAATGTCGTATTTTTTTCTTGGTAACTAATGCCAAAACAAATAACCAAACATATTTGGAGGCTATTATGAATGCCAGTACCACAAATTGTCTAATACTAATGAGGTTTGTACCTCTGCACTTCTTTTTTTATTATTTATGTTTATTTTTACAGGCAAGGTCTCACTCTGTTGCCCAGGCTAGAGTGCAATGGTGTAATCATGACTCACGGCAACCTTGAATTCCTGGGTTCAAGCAATCCTCTGGCTTCAGCCTCCCTTGTAGCTAGGACTGCAGGTGCACGCCACTACACCTGGCTATTTAAAAAAAAAAAAAAAAACTGTAGAGACAGGGTCTCCCTGTGTTTCCCAGGCTGGTCTTGAACTCCTGTGCTTCAGCGATCCTCCTGTCTCAGTCTCCCAAAGTGGTGGGATTACAGGCGTCAGCCACTGTGCCCAACTCCCTGTGTGCTTCTTGATATGGATATTCCAACAAGGCTATTGATTGCCACCAAAGTTGCAGACATGACTGTTAACCACTTTAGCTGACTATTTCCTTAGACTTAGAATATATTATTTAAATTAGATTAATCCCAAGGGGTTTTTTTGCCTCAACTGTGAAATGTTTTGAAGGTTTTTTTTTTTTTGAGATGGAGTCTCGCTCTGTCGCACAGGCTGGAGTGCAGTGGCGTGATCTCGACTCACTGCAAGCTCCGCCTCCCAGGTGCAAGCAATTCTGTTGAAGGCCTTTTGATCCTAGTTTTTGCTAATCAGTTATAATATGGAGGTATGTTATGTAACATTGTTTGGCCTCTTAGCCATTTTGGTCACACAGTTTTCTTCTCTGTGAATGAGAATAACCAAGTAGCATCTTTGTTAGAAAAGAAAAGGACCACTGTCTGCTGATGATTAACTGTTTTCTCAATTAATAAATGACAAGAGGGTGATCCTGGACAAAACCAATGTGGAGGACCAAGAATAATAAACTCTTTAGTCTTTAATCATTCCTGTTGATCATTCATGTGGGCCAAAGCTCTTAAACATTTAATTATACATGGTTATAGTCACTGCAAGTCCTTTTTTGCTTTATTGAGTTTTACACTTGTTTCCTTAACTAAATGTTCAATTCTTGATGCAGATCTTTAACTTGTATTTCTCTCTTATATGCTTCAAAGTACCAAACCCACTTAGTAAATGTGATGAATGGGCTGATTAAATGTATTCTGAGTGATCTAAACTTTGTCTATAGCAAGATTTCTCAATCTTGTCACTACTGACATTTTGGGCTTGGTAATTCTTTGTTGTTGTGGGGGCTGTCCTGTGCATTGTAGATCATTTAGCAGTATTCCTAGCTTCTGCCCACTACATGTCAATACAACCTTCCTCAGTTATGAAAACCAAGAATGTCTCCAGACATTGCCAGATGTCCCCAGGGGTCAAAATTGCTCCTGGTGACAACCACTGCTCTACAGTATAGATAGCAAAAACTCAATCTCTTCCTGGAAATGATGTCAACACTTAAGCTGCTCAATGTAGGGAAATTCAAAATAGAAGGACAAGTATTTTAATCTTGAAAACCTTCCAAGATTATACCAAATGTGGCTGGAAGGTCAACAGAATGGCTGTTCTTACACCATAGGAATTGACAAAATTTAGGTTCCTTGTATTTCCATGCTTAGAGAGTCAGCTAAAAGCCCCTAGACGAATGCTTCACAAACTTTACAGTATGCACAAATCACCTGGGAACTTTGTTAAAAAGCAATTCATTCGCCTGGGGTAGGACTCAAGATTAGAATTTCAATCAAGTTCCTTATTGATGCTGCCACTATTGGTCTGTGGACCGCAGCTGCCATACCAAAGCCCTTGCCTAGACAATAGATCTTTCTAATTAGCTTGGTAGCCTCTAATAGGTAAAGAGAAACTAGTTCTGTTGAGCTCACTGTTTCCATGAGAAAGGAATGAAAGCTGAGTGGAGCCAGTCAGTGGGACTATTTTTAATTAATTGCCTCATTCTTTTTACATGGTCAACACCTTTGAACCTATTTGAACAGTGGTTCATTGGCCTCACACTCTACTCTTAATGAGGTTACTTGCTTCACCTGTTCAATGAATTGTGCTATATAACATATTTGCTACTCAGAGAGATGTCTAAGAGGGCATTTTCTTCAAGTATTCAAATAATTAACCTCTTAAATGAAGAGGGCCCTCACTGTTGGACCCATTTCCTATGTACCTCATTTTTTAAAAAGGAAATACACTTAGGAATGTCTCAACAACATATATATGGATATACATATATGCTTTAGCCTATTCAAATAGGTTGAATCTAGTCTATGCAAATAACATAAGGAGGAACAGGATGTATGGTGAACAGTAAATACTGCTGATTTTCTGTTTTGAACACTTACTTGTATTCAGCTAACTGTCAATTAAGTGTGGTAAGAAAGGATGGAGATTGTATGGAATTGAACTGCCACATATTATTGGTCAAAGGTATGCCTCAGAAACGAAAGAAAGAGAGAGAGAGAGAAAGAAAGAGAGAGAAAGAAAGAGGGAGGAAGGAAGGAAGGGAGGAAGGGAAGGAGGGAAGGAGGGAAGGAAGGAAGGAAGGAAGGAGGGAGGGAGGGAGGGAGGGAAGGAAGGAAGGAAGGAAGGAAGGAAGGAAGGAAGGAAGGAAGGAAGGAAGGAAGGAAGGAAGGACCACAGCAACACAGACTCGTTAAAACCATCTCTACGAGTTCAAACGTGTAATTCATTTTAAAAGGCATCTGTCTAGCATCTAACAGAGGCTATAAAACACAAGTATTTTTACAGATGAAGCAACTAAACTAGTGTGCGAATAGTCAAAAGTACACAATGTATTTGAATACTACCAATTTCTATGTGACCACGGAGCTTCCAGTGGCAGCAGTCTACTCAAGTGAGGGTAGAAGGAATCCACTGGAACTCGTGTCTATGTATTGGAAAATGATAAACAGGCAGTTTAGAAATAATAATTAAGTTTAAAACATTTGCAGGAAGCCCACAGAAATTATCTAGCACACAGCAAAATTCCACTTGTGTGATCAGAGATTCCTAACAAGATAGTATATTCCTAACCACCAGCTACCATCAACCACTCACTCCTCCTTCTCAGAACCACCTTCGTATTTTCATTATTTCTGGGTCTAAGCAACCTGTTGATTGACAATGCTTCATATCCCACTCCAAATCTCACTTCACTGCAGGCTGCTTAAAAGAGATAATTCATATAATGCTGTTGTATGAAAAAGTGACAAATCATTCTAATTCAACAAAGATGTATTGAGTGCCAGCAATGGGCAAAGCACTGGGTTAGGCATCCTTACTAGTTGACTCACTGCTACCAGAAGGATGTCTACCACCATGCTGGAGCATTTAAACAGCATTTTTGGGAAGAGGGAGATAGCTGTGCCTTTTTATGGCTGCGAATTCCTGCATTTTATAGAGAAATGGCACAACTGGGTCATAAAATGCAAGGTGTAACTTTTAATAAGCAGTTCCTGTATGTTGAACTTTGACAACCAGGTCAGTAAAGTAAGAAATTAGACATGACACATAAAAAAATGCTAACTAGTATCTCAGGTCATATAGTAGGAAAAAAATGTGTTGATTTCCAATAAATTACCATGGTAACTTTTTTAGATTTTAGTGTTGAGAATTACATTTGCCATCTGTGGGAAATATAATATCTTTTTGTATCTAATTTTAGGGCACGTGTTCTATTTTTAGCATGTGTTCTATGAAAAATAATAAATTGCGAGGTCAATCTGGGTAAATTAAAAGTGCATATTTAAATTCTATAAAAATAGAATTTATTTTTAATTCGAAAAGAAAGTCCAGTAGTACATTTGGGAAAGCACACAAAGGTCATTTTTAAAACCACCCCCAAATTGTTACCATTAAGTGAAATTTGATATGAATGAGAATTGACTAAAAAGTGAGAAATTCTCAACTGTGATGAAAAAATGGACAGTTACTTGAGAGTATTTTGCTTTTGACTCTTTAGCTTTGTATGACCTAGAACCAATCTCTTTGTGTCATTGTTCTTCAGTTTTATCATTTGTAAACTACTTGCCCCTAGCCCCACTGTGGGAATCTTGAAAGAGCATATATGATACTGGGTGACTAATAATATATATTAGACCATTTGTCATATTTTACAGATTCTCAGAGTTTTTAGACATTGTGCCTCCTTTTGCCAGTTTTGAAAGTGAGATATGGTGGTTGCTCTTCCTAGGTATTTTCTTATGCCTTAAGTGTTTGAAAAGTTGACTCAGATCTTTAGATGTCAAGTTTCTGTAACTGCAAAGTAGAAATTACAATTCCTTATGACATGCAACTGCAGTTCAAAGTACCGACTTACAGTGGTTGCCAAATTCATGCAAACTAAAGTGGAAGAGGCCATTTTCAAAGCCTGAAAGTATTAAATATAAATTACCTGACTTACATCAGTTTACAATTATAATTCTACTCTGTAAGTAATGTAAAATGAATTTGACTTAAAAATTTATTTATACCACCCCACAATTTCAAGGTAATGACTCACAACTGCTTGGGTACATTTCTAATTCTCCCCAAACAAATATGTCCATAACATTTAAATGCCTTAGTGTTGAAAGCAACTTAAAGAAATATATTAAAGATACAGCAATAAAATTCTATGTAGTTAGACTTCTTCAGTAGACTGCTGCCACTGGCAATTCAGTAGTCACATAAAAGTTGGCAGTATTAAAATACATTGTCTTCGGTGGCTGTACACGTACTAGTTTAGTTTCTTCATCTGAAAAACAATGCAATTAGTCAAAATGAAATTTGAAAGTTTTACCTCCTCTAAAATCAGATGATTGACTCTACGTTTTATGTGAATATTCATAAACTGTTGCCAAAACTAATTATTATTTATGAAGAGAAAAGCTCCACAGTGGTGTTTACAAAATTCCTGTTAGACTTGCCTTGCTGAACCAGGCATCTTTCAATGATAGCTGCATAAACAGATAGGCAAATAAATAAATAATTAGGCTAAAGTGGTTACCAAGAGAACTCTTAGCAGAACATAGCTTGCAAACCACATTGGACAAATTCCATTCCAAACTGTCCAGAATAAAAGGCAAAATATAAGCTATTTTGTAGTATTAGTATTTAAAGCCATAGATCAATTGCCTACGTTAAGGTTACGTGAAAACCTAATACATTAGAAAGAGATGCACTAAATAATTTAGTGAAGTATTAACAGTGGTTATCTCAAGGTGGTATGATTCCATGTGATCTTTAATTTCTTATCATTCTTATGCATTTTTCAAATTGTTTACTAGAAGCATGTTTTATAGAGTCAGAAGAAAAGTGAGAAAAAATAAATCTATTTTGGTATAGCTACTGAATATTTTTGAAAATGCTTGTAGAAAACCTATCATTACTCTCTGCTATAAAATCAAGTTATTTACACATTGTTCAAGTATATTGAAATCTATTTGCTTGAGTATGTACTCTTGCTTACACTTTGTCTGTTTTACAAAACAACATTTTAGGGGGCACCTTACTTCTACATTATTTTTTCAAGCCACTGATAATTTTCATGTATGCTGAAAATCAATACATATGGTGAGATGATAAGATAATGCCCTATTCTTTGTTTGTGAAGCAGAGCTATGTTATTGCTATTTTGGTAAAAGATAAGTCATTAGTGACGACAAGCCCTTTATATATACCAGCACAGAGGCCACTAAAGTATGTGAGCTGCAGACTTCTCAAGTCTCTCATGGTTTAAGGAACCATTTACTGCTCCCTTTGGATGAGGCAAGTAATGGTCAGGTCTCCTATTGGTATCTCCCAAAACATGCTCATTTTTTCATAGATTGTTAATGAGTGGGGGGGATTTTTTTAAAAGGTTAATAGAGTCTTGAAAGCATCTCTTTACAACATGAGAAAGAAAGGCAAATTTACCACTATTTTCTTCAGCATGTTTATGAATTCAGAAGTGTTCATAAACATGCAACATAGAGAAGAAATATATTTTTCGGTTTTTCCCACTGGGGGAAATGAACCAGCATATGGTTTTTGCTTTAATACTTTGTAACTCTGGAATCACCAAGATTTTGAATGAGACTTGTCTCAAGAGATAAACTATTACCAACAAATTTTGCCACACACATTTTCTTCTAATGCTTTCAACAAGTCAGAAATACATTAAACCCCTAAATAAAGAATATTATAATAATAACATAAAATTCTGAAGTTTGTTAATGTATCCCATTTGTATATTACAATACAATCAGTTTATAAGTGTGTACAATACTTTTAAATGTATTTTCATCAATTAAATATCTATAAATCATCATACTATATTTGTTTAGAAGACTTCGATATTTCTGTAGAAACCATGGCTTCTTCTGTTGGTTGTCTAGGCAGTCCAGATGTTCTGGGTTCGTTGTCCGATCCAAAGCATTCCCAATGGAAGACCAAATTGTTCTAACAATGACAATATACCCTCTTGAGGAAAATTGCTTTCAGGATAAACATTGCATCCCTTAACAAGGAGTAAAATGGCAATGCCACCTTCACTCTGACAATTTTCTCTCCAGAGATGTTTTGTAACATTCCATCTGTGCCTGTCTATTTGTATGACATGTTAAGAAGGAAATTCCTAGTAGAGGGAAAGCAATACTTTTCTAAGGTATTTTCTTTTAGGCATCAGTGAAGTTTGACACCTTGATATACAATAGCCCTGTCTTCCAAGCTGGTCACCTGAGGCCCTTTTTGTTCTTTATTATAACACTATCTTCCTTCTTTGTCTTCTCCCCATCATACTTAATCTTCTGAGATCTGAGATAAAGGAAGCCCCATCTGAATACTTTGTACCTGTATGTGTGTGCAAGCACACATAACGGTCTGTGTATATCTCACATTATAGTCTTGAGATAGAAATATTTCAAACACCGCCTTTATAATCTAAAGGGGAAAGGTTTTCTGCAATAAAGCTCTGTCTGTGTTAGTAACTTCACAGTATACATTTTGAAAATGGAGGGCAATTTTTCCCAAGGGAGAATCATTGTCCTATTGTACAGACCTGTCTTTGCGAAACCTGGTTTAATGGGTTCCATGAATCCGTAAACAAATATTTATTGAAAAGGTACATGCTATTTGCTTTGAAAATAAAAAAAAAGATAAACAACATATTCTAGCGGAGAAATCAAAGCATGAGTTTGCCTACCTTCACCTATCACATCATACATTCATTTTCCCAGTGCTCCAGACCAAACTACTTGCCAAAATCCTTTGCAGCTACCTCTGCATTGTGTCACTCTGTGTCTGACCCCTGTCTCTAAAATACTCCTACAGAAACACACACACATACAAATACCCCAAGTGCATTTTTCATCTGGCTTGTAATTGTGATACTTATAATGTAGCATTTCTTACACTTATATAAAAGAGGTCTAGCACAGTGACACTTAAGTTCTCAATAAATAGCTCTTATTATTTATTATTTGCTTACATGCCTGACTCTGAAACTAGACATGAGCACCTTTAATGCAAAAACATATTTCATCCATCATTTTATCACTAGAACTCAAAAGCACTATACCTGGTACAGAGAAGGCACTTATAAAGCAAATAGAAAATGTATGTATTAGTGAGTGAGAAAAGTTGAATAGCAGTATCAAAGATGTGAAGCAGTACATGATTGATTTCCAAATGCCAAGTGAATACAAACTTTCTTAGTTCTGTAAGTCTTTACAAGACTGTATTGCCATTAGATTTGTGAATGAAAAAAAGAACAGAAAACCAAACACCACATATTCTCACTCATAAGTGGGAACAGAACAATGAGAACACATGGACACAGGGAGGGGAACATCACTCACCGGGGCCTGTTGGGGGGTGGAGGGCTAGGGGAGGGATAGCATTAGGAGAAATACCTGATGTAGATGGTCAGTTGATGGATGCAGCAAACCACCATGACACGTGTATACCTATGCAACAAACCTGCACGTTCTGCACATGTACCCCAGAACTGAAAGTATAATAAAAAAAAGAAAATGGAAAAATAATTTTTAAATCTACACTATGAAGTTGATCATTTTTCTATATACTAAAAGTTTATTCCCAACTTAATGGACTGAATATTAATGCTATAATTATACCTTATCAGTTGCTGGAACTTTATGATACATTGACTAGAAAAATGGCTCACAGATATGTTCTTGGAATTTTAGAATAGAAACACATAAAACCTAGCTTTTTATTCAAAATTGGATTTGTTCTTAATCATCTAATCAGTCATTCCTTTTCATTGAATATCTTTAATGTGTCAGATAGTTTGCAAGGTATTTGGGATAAGTAGTGAAAGATATAGACAAAATAGACCACAAAAAAAAAAAAGAGAAAACAGCAAAAAACTTGTTCTGATGCAGTTTAAATCCCAGTGGAAGACAAATAATACACAAGAATACATTTATCAATAAGCAAATGAAATATTATGTTATATAGTGATGAATAATATAAAAAATAAAGACAAGTGGATGCAAAATTCAGGCACAGGTTTGTGACTTGGAATGCGTGGTCAGTGTATCCAATTGAGAAGGTGCTGTATGAGCAAAGACTTGAAGAAGCAAAGAGAGGCACGTAGAAATCTAGGGGAGATACTCTCCAGTCAGAGGGAAGCCAGAGCAAAGGTCCTAAGATGAAGTCATTGCTTACAATGTAAAACAATAAACAAAACTAACTGTGATATAATTCAGTATGGTAAGTGAAAAAAAAGGACAGGAAATACATGTTCTAAAGAGGAAAAAAATCACTTTTAGTTGGAAAAGTTATATTGGAAGTGCAGATCCCAACCTTTCCTTGCAGGATTGGTTGGGTTTTGGTAAATGAAGAACTTCAGATTAGGAACAAAAAACTGACATCAAATTTAATTTACATTGGAAGGAGGATTACAGCTAAAGGTTAGTTAGCTGCTTCAATTAAAGGAATGAAGAAACTGAAATGCCCACATAAGGGGTTTAGACTTTGTTCCATGGGCAATGTAAATCAGCTAACAGATCCTGCAGAAAATTCCAGGGTGAAGACATGTTCTGGGAAGATGAAATTGAAGGCTTTGTGCAGATCAGTGTACAATAGCTGTAAATAACAGGATTTTAATACCAGGGTAATCAACCTGAAATACACTCTAATTACAATAACACTTGCAATTATTATCTTACAATTCGACCTTTTATTTTTTAACTTTTTATTTTGGATAAATAAAACTGCAGATATTGTAGAAAATTACAAGAACAGTATAATACATTTTAATATATCTTCTCCACCTAGATTCACCAATTAATAACATTTGCCACATTTACCTTATCTCTCTTCCTACATATAGGTAGGTAAAAAGAGCTGCACTACATACACACACACACAACGTATCATTGCTAAACCACATGAGAGCACATTGCAGACACTGAAACTAAATTATTCAATGTGAATCTCCTAAAAACAAGAATTTTTTATGTAACGAGAATACACTTATCAAATTCAGGAAAATTCAAAATTATAAAATGTCATTGCCTATGATATAGTCTATATTCAAATTTCAAAAATTGTCCCAGTACATACCCTTTACACCATATTTACCATCCAGGATTATGTACTGCATTTAACTGCCAATTCTCTTTAGTCTCCTTTAATCTGGTATGGTTCCTCAGCTTTTCTTTGTCTTTCATAACATTGACATTTTGAAGAGTAGAAGCTACATGGTTTTATTTTTTATAGTTGTCCCTCAGTTTGAGTTGGCCTGACATTTCCTTATTTTTTTTCAGATGTTTATGTGTTTCTGGCTGTAACACTACTTAAATGATATTGTGCCCTCTTATTGCAGTACACTGGGAATTGGGGGCGGGGGATGATGTTAATTTGTCCCATTATTGTTGATGTTAAATTTGGTCACTTCCTTAAAATGATGTCCATTTTTCCCCAGTGAGGAGGTACTATGAGACAGTGTGAATATCCTGCCTCACCAGTCTTTCAAGCAATAATTTTAATGTCTGTTGCTAATTTTTGCCTGAATCAATTGTTATTATGGTGGGTGAAAAATGGTCATTTCTAACTAGATCATTCCTTTCCTATTTACTGGTTGACATTCTGCTCTTAGGGAGAGCTTTCCCTTCTTGTTGGTTTATTTGTAACTAATATGAGCACATGGATTCATGCTTTATTCAGTTACTGCCATTATTCATTTTAACTCATCTTTTAAAACATACCACCGATGAATATTTCTTAATTCACAGAGAGAAAAACCAACTTAACACCCTTCTTGCCTAGTTGAAAGAGAAAAAAAGCACATTCCAAGGGTAGGCTCTAGCATGCTGTGAAGAGAATGTTACACTTTTTCTTCTAGCCTTTCATTTTATTTTTCACTTTGAATACTTTATTAACACATAACAGTGAAGCTCCAAGGACCTGTGGGACCTTAGTCTTACTGGGCTCTAATGATGGGTCCTAGCCAACAACCATATTTGCATTTTGATTGGCAGTAACTAGAAGTTAATTTGGTGCTTCGTCTAAAAACCTCTTTCCAAATGGCAAAAAATGCTACTTTGGAGGTAATCTTTTGCCCAAATGTTTGGTCATACAGATTAAGCTGCTCCATTCAGGGACCATTTTAATTTTTATTATTATAATTTTGGGGGTTTATACCCTGACTTCCTAAAAAGGACTTTTGCAAGATCAAAACTGTTATTCTTACATACTAGTTTATACTTTCCCAAAACATTTTCTTCCTTTATGTGAATGGCAGCTTGATCTGTTAATGTGTTGCCCCCGCCCCCCACAAAAATATAACTGCTTTTAAATTGCACTGATGTATTGTAGAATTGAGTTGAGTATCTTTGTAGGCTGAGCATAATTATCCTCCTGCCAGGAACAAATAAGTTATACTGCTCCAGAGAAATAAATATGCATATGAATTTATGTGGATGGATAGATTCTTATAAACTTTAGCTCTTTATAACACAATGAGAGAAAAAGGAATGTACTTGGTGAGGCAAATGAATAAACTGGAATCATTATAGTGTCTGTCATGCATTTTCCCCACAAACTTGCATTTTACTGCATATAAATGAGGGAAAAACACTTCAAAAGACTTTTTATAATGAATGAACCAACTTTAGGATAAACTACACAAAAGTAAGCCATCTAAAATCTTCAGTTATACTTCTGGCAAAATTATATATATATAGGCACACACAGACAGAGAGAGAGAGATCAAATAGAGATACTGACTAAAAACTGCAAGTCAAGAGTTCAAAAATACATATGAACTTTTACTTACTTTGTTAAAATCTTTACCTTTTCCAAGATTTCCAGCAGAAAATGTTTGCAAACAATAACACCAGGTACAGGCCAAGAAAAGAACATAGTTTCCCATAGTATACTAGGTAATTGCAGCAAGATCAGTGGAAACCAAATGCATTTATTATTTGCAATGTAATTCAATATAGTAAGAGATGGCACACACTTTATTTTAATTAGCTGTTTCTTTTAAGGGGTTGCTTGCTCCCACTGTCTTGATAAGAAAAAATTGTAGTCATTGCTCAAAATGCTTGTAGCAAATCTAGTTTTAAATTGAAACAATTTATTCCAAAGCAGTCTACTACTGCAGCAATAATCAATGTGTTTTCCCTTAGCCTGTACTGGAGCTTTCCAAGGACTATTGTTAATTGCCTGTAACTAAATGATTGCTGGGGCCCTTAAATGCAACTCTTTGGCACTTGTTCATTTGTTGTTTTTAACCAAATGCCAGTTTTCCTTAGGTTTTGCCTAGCAATTTTGCTTTTACAATTTTCAATATTCAGTCTCAGTCCCTTAAAGGGGGCAGAGTCTATCATTTTAACAAAATAACACAAAGGCTAAACAGATTTTAAAAGGTCTGCACTTTCTCCTTCGGTCCTCAGATGTTGAATTGTGCTGAAATGGAATCTTTTTATTTTTTAAATGCTGCCACTCCAGGCAACTTGAACTAGAGCTGAAAGGCAGATCCCATTTCAAAGGGAAAATGACATTTGCTGGGCCAACACCATTTACATTGTAAAGATAAAATACAGCAGTGGGCCCAAATGATTTCTCTTAACTGTGACAGAATTTAATCCTTAGTAATTTTGTATAACCCAAAGGATGAGCAATAATATGGTAGCACATGTATTAATGAATCTGTCTGGCTTGGAGCAAAAGAATACAAAGGCTAAATCTAATGCACCATTTTCTTTGAGAGAGTTTACATATGCTATATAAACCAGTGTGACTTACTTAAATGGAAAAAAATTTAACTTGCATACATGTATAATGTGTAGGCATGTGTATAACACTCCTGCATAGAAATAATGTAGTAACTGAGGAGCAGGCACTGTACACCATGGGGAAATACACATTTCCATCTTGTTCCTGACCTCTTTATAAGGACATTATGAGAATACTATGCTTCTGCAATGTAATACTACAGAAGTCCCTGGGGGAAAGTCTGCGACGCTCTCAGGATCTCAGGATAAATTAGCTCCTTGTAAATTCTGTTTCTTTAGACTCGTTTTTGGTATTTCTATTATTAGTAAACGACTATCTATGGCCCAGAAGAATTATTCTTGCTTATTGCTCATTCTCTAAGCATATATAACTTTTCATATGTTTGTACTCTAAAGGAGTTTTTCATGTGACACAAGACTGTTTCTGTAATTGCTAAGCTACATCAACCCTGCTCTCTTTTTCTTATTATATTTTAAACAACACTATTGATTGGCTATGTATTCTAAGAAATGTATATCATTTTTCAAATGGCTCGTGACATCTAGCAATGGGAGTAACTCCTATTTGGGTAATTGCTTTGCTAAAAATAAGAAGGACTCATTGTCATACAATTTTTCTCTAATTTGCATGTATTCAATTGCTCAAAATTTAAAAAGTATATAGAGACCAGTATTATAAATACCATCTGGAGAAAATGAGAGTTCTGTTGATTGGATTGATCAGATTATGTTTCAGGCAAAGGTTTTTTGTTATTTCCAAAGCTCCTTGAGTATATATGAGCACTTAAGACATGCCACATGCCCAGCCCCTGTGCAGTGCCTCCAGATGCAAAGAATGTGCTTGGGGACACCATAAAAGAATCATTCTCTGCCTGGGCGCTTATCTAGAGCAGAGCAGCTTTCCCGACTCCCAGCTTTCTTCCCACACTTCTCCCCACATAGGCCTTTGGTTAGAACTTAAGTTTTTCTTAAAAGAAATCAAAATGTTAAAGAATTGAAATATGATTAACATAATATAAAACATGGAGCTCTAAGTGTTTGGCTAAATGAGTTCCGACAAATATAAACACTTCTGTATCCACACCAAAACCTATTTCATTTACCCCAGACAGTTTCCTCTTGCTCCATTCCAATAAGTTTCCCTTCACTCATCACCAATGAATCCATTTCCTGATTTATGTCACTATGGATTATGTTGGTCTGTTCTTCAGCATAATTTAAATAGAATCATACAGTAGGTATTATTATGTGTCTGACTTCCTTTTTCTAACATAATTTTGTAAGAGTCATGCATGTTTTATGTATCTGTAGTTTATTACTTTTATCACTGAGTATATCCTATCATATGAACATACAATCATTTGTTCATCATTTCCCGTTAATGGACATTTAAGTTGTCTCCATTTGTGGCTGCTGTGAATAAATAAGACTATTCTGAGCATTCTCATCCAACTCTTCTTGCAGATATCTGCTTATATTTCTCTTGGACAAATACCTAGGAGTGGAATTGCTGTTGATATGGTAGATTTATATTTAATTTTATTAGAAATTACCCCAAAGTTTACAATGTGGTAATATCATTGGGTACTGTTACTAGCAATGTTTGGGAGTGGAAGCTAAGTGTTCTTGATTATTTTTCCGTTTCTTTTTTTGTACAAGAAATTTTTGAGTGGTAAATTCCTAGTGTTTAATATACTAAATTAGAAAATCTTAAAAGAAGCCATAGTCGAACTGCTTATTTCTCACATTATATCCAGTGTATTTTAAATCACGTCTTCCTGATTTATAAATCACCCTGTGGGCATAAGTTAGAATTTTACACAGGCTTCTCTGTATGGTGGAGTTTGTTATCTTGAGTGAACAAGACCCAATGTATCCCCACAGGATTAGCCGCTCACCCTTTCTGTTCATATAGTAGGGGGAAAACATTATACTGAAGAACTTTTTGTATTTTGTTCCTGATATTTTTGTAGTGCTGTCTTGTGTGGTTCCTCACAATGTTAATCAGATAAGCTGCTGGAGGTATTTTGTAGTGTTTCACACTTCATATTAATTTACTTAGATTATAAAAGATTTGATCTCACTTTATTTTTTATTTCTTAAATGCATACGGTTCAATCATTTTAAATAATATTTTCTTCAATTTCCCATTTAATTTTAATAATTACAGAAAAATACACTTGATTAAACAGTAGTTAATGTGTTATTTATTAAACTGTAGAATGAGAAGTCAAGGGCTAGGTAATAGGAAATATGAATGAGGATTTTGTTTTGTTTTGTTTTTTGTTTTTTGAGACAGAGTCTCTCTCTGTTGCCCAGGCTGGAGTGCAGTGGTGCGATCTCAGCTCACTGCAACCTCCACCTCCTGAGTTCAAGTGATTCTCCTGTCTCAGCCTCCCAAGTAGCTGGGATTACAGGCACCCGCCATCATGCCCAGCTAATTTTTGTATTTTTAGTAGAGACAGAGTTTCGCCATGTTGGCCAGGCTGGTCTCAAACTCCTGACTTCAGGTGATCTGCCTGCCTTGGCCTCCCAAAGTGCTGGGATTACATGTGTGCCCAGCCGGAGGATTTTTTTTTCTGTAATTATTACAGGAAAAGTGACATCACATGCAAACACACACATACACAATGTTCTTGTGAGAAAATGATGGCCATGCTTTTCAGATTGTTTGTCACTCAAACTATACCAGTCCCATCATGATTTCACCCCATTTGTGAGAACTCAGGACTGATCTTTTTTTTTTTTCTCTCTCTTTTTTGAGACGGAGTCTTGCTCTGTTGCCCAGGCTGGAGTGCAGTGGCCAGATCTCGGCTCACTGCAAGCCCCGCCTCCCGGGTTCCTGCCATTCTCCTGCCTCAGCCTCCTGAGTAGCTGGGACTACAGGCGCTCGCCACCTCACCCGGCTAGTTTTTTGTATTTTTTAGTAGAGACAGGGTTTCACCTTGTTAGCCAGGATGGTCTCGATCTCCTGACCTCGTGATCCGCCCGTCTCGGCCTCCCAAAGTGCTGGGATTACAGGCTTGAGCCACCGCGCCCGGCCAGGACTGATCTTATAACCTGAGGGTACTTGTTACCGGCCAAACGATGGATTATTTTAAAATTCTCAGTCTAAGCTTACTTACATTGACTGTGTTACGAAATTAGATAACTTACTGGTGGATTCTGAATTACAGAATCAAGAACAACATTATTTTACAGCTTTGATTTCAGAAATGTTTGTATTTAATTGTAATTAAGGAAACTAGTACTTTTCAAGGTAGTTGTCAACTGCAGGGAACAATGGCTACCCATCAGTGACAACATTTGGGCTATGATGATCAGGACAACACTTAGTTAAAGTGAGTTTCAAAAATCTGTGCATGATATGGCTTACTGTTTAAATACCGGTATCCTTATTTTTGTTACAATGTCCATAGTTCTAAAGAAGGAAAAAATAACAAAATATTTTATCTCCAAGTTTTCCTGATAAGTTTTGATCTAAGGTAGATATTCAATAGAAAAAGGAGGATTTGTATACAGTGAGTGTCAAGAAAATTCCTTTTTTGGATAGAACGTAATAACATGCCTGGTAAAAGGGGAAGCCAAAATTTTAACAAGTAAATGGTTGAATGAAAATAAAACACCACCAACATATTCATATACTGTCCCATCCACTAGGAGGCCTACTTCTTACACCCAAAAAGCATTCAGCCTCCAAGATTATGGTAGACCACCTTCGTATCACTCTATTCAGGAAGATACAACACAGGAGCCATTGCTCCTGGCAGGAGTCAGCAGACAGCATTCATTAGATAGTCTTCCCAACATTCTATGCAATAATCCACAGTGCTCTCCTGGAACTGTGTTGTTTGACCTGTCACCTTTCTTTGGCCCCCAACCCACAGGTGACAACTCAAGTGAGAGGGATCAAGATTCTCATTGGGAAAGGCCAAAAGTCATGCTAGCTTAAAAGCTTCATATCCACAGGAATCAGTATTTATTTTATCAACCCCATAAGCATAGCTTCCAGAATCTCCACAAGGGATACATTTATATAAGAGAAGTATGGCACTCTGGTGAACCCATTATTATAGTTTGCAATCGGATGTTTACAGTTCTCTTAGTCCAAATGCAAGCTACCAACCAAAGTTCATTTTTACCACAAGCAATGTTGCTTAGCAACATAGTTATCACATACCACCTTATCTAGTTACCAAGGAAACAGAGCTAGAAAGTTATCGAAAGGTCAAATTCTCATGCGAAAAGGAAAGGGGTTGTGTTAACCCATTACCCACATCTCATCTCGTGCAGGAAAATGTGAAATCAAATTGAATTTAATTTGTGATTTTGGATGTGAATACTATATAATTCCCCATTGTGATTTTTTTCTTTCTAGAGCTAATGTACACAGTGGAACTTGCTGGAGGGCTTGGTGCTATTCTCTTGCTGCTTGTATGTTTGGTGACCATCTACAAGTGTTACAAGATAGAAATCATGCTCTTCTACAGGAATCATTTTGGAGCTGAAGAGCTGGATGGAGGTAGGATGTTACCTCTTTTATTGTTCTTTCTGAATATTCTAGTTTCTTTCTTGTCTTTGTTTTATTAAGGGGAAAAAAGTCACCTGCATAATCAATGGCAGCAGCTCTTATATTCTTTCAATGCTCAGTTTGTAAATTTCTCTTTTGTAAGGAAATGTATGTGTGATGCTTTAGAGCCAATACTGTAGGTATTTTTCTCTGAAAGTTGTAAAGCAACACCTACCCATTTTAGAATTGTATTCCAAACAGCACTTACAAATTACAAACACTGATTGCAATGCCATCAGAGCGTTCATTTTCTCTCACCTTGTAATCAGGACTGAAAGGCCAGTTTTACTTTTTTTTTTAGGTAAGGAGTGTCTCTTTTAATTGTGTTTTCTAGCCCAGTAGTTTGAAGTGAATCTCAATTTGTTCCTGTTTAGACAGATCTGTTATAATAAACTGTACTGAGTATTTTAAATTCATCCAGCAGTCTTTTCAATCTTGTTTATTTAGCTATATTTAGATAGGTTAATTTATATTCCGAGTGTGTACCAACAGAAAAATGCACAAGCACATTGATTTCATAATAATGCATCTCATATTTTTACTGTAAGTACACAAATAAATATTGTTTTGTGGAAATCATAATTAGTATTTGCTTCTGGTCACCAATGAATACGTGTGCAATCTAAGAGGAAAATGGAGTCCTTAAAATTCAGCTCCCTAAACTGCATATTAGACTTAGTTTATTTTCCTTTTTGGTCATTTTTTAAAAACATAAGATAAACCAGCAATGTGGGAAACATATGCAAACTGACAATACAGATGACAAAGGTTTCTTCATCTTTTTTTTTTTTTTTTTTTTTTTGAGATGGAGTTTCACTCTTGTTGCCCAAGCTGGAGTGCAATGGTGCGATCTGAGCTCACTGCAACCTCCACCTCCCGGGTTCAGGCGATTGTCCTGCCTCAACCTCCTGAGTAGCTGGGATTACAAGCGCCCGCCATCACGCCCAGCTAATTTTTTGTAGTTTCAGTAGAGACAGGGTTTCACCAAGTTGGTCAAGCTGGTCTTGAACCCCTGACCTCAGGTGATCCACCCGTCTTGGCCTCCCAAAGTGCTGAGATTACAGGCATGAGCCACCGCACCCGGTCTCATCATATTTATATATGGTTTTTTTCAGTGATTTTCAGTTTTGCAGTAAATGGTACCAAGGAAACTGAGGCAATTGCCTATGTTGCCACATTTCCAGGGTCCTCTGGAATAATAAATCCACAAGCAAAACTGTAGTCTTGCAGGTTTGTAAAGAGAAGTGGTTTATTCAGAATGCCTAACACTCCCCTTGGTTTACCCTTCTCTCCTTCCCATTAGGGTGAAGGCTGAGCTGCAGCAAAACCAGTTTTTTTTCTTAAGTTTTAAATTACCGGTTTGCCTATTTGTTTCTAACTTTCTTGCCTATTGATACAAATTATTATTATTATTTTTATTGCTGCTGCTGCTTTAAAGAAATATAAGGACTTTAAAGAAATATAAGGACTTTGCCATTGTCGAAACTACTGTTGAATGAGTACCAAGCATAGTGCTAGGCATTCTTAAAGTCATTCTTGCTAAGCCTCACAAACATCCTGAGGTCAATATTGTAATCTCCATTGTACTGATGAGGCAACTGAGACTTTCAGAGGTTAAATAACTTACTCAAGAAGATAACACAAATACTGTAAGTGGCCAAGATGGGATTTGAAAATAAGTCTATTCCCAAAGCCTTTATCTTATCGGACACTCTCTATTATTTTTATTTTTTTTAATTTAGTATGTTCAGTATAATCTAAAGATCTGCTGTTGTTTGCACAATGAGCACAGTGCATGGTATTTGAAAAAGCACATTACCTAAACAATCTCCCCTTTTCTATTAACCCTATTTTGAATATGTTTATTTTGTGTTCTGAATGATATGAATGATATTATCAAACCATCAGTTTCTAGGGTAGTAATCTATCATTTTCTGAATGTAGAAAATTCTGGAATATAATGAAAACGAATTAATCATATGCAGTTGAACTTTCAATGATTCGAAGTTTCTTTTAGTGGGTCCTGCTAGTTGTAAACATTTAAGTGACTGACTTGGGCAGCCTTACCAGATTTCATTGCTATTCTGAAGCTGCTGGGTTCTCAGTTTTTTAAAAAATGTCTTAAGTAAGGAAACAAAACAGACAAACACTAACAAACAGTATTCTAACAGATGAGAAGATTCTCTCGGAAAGCCAATTTAGTTAATAAATGCTTTAGCAATTCTTAGAACTCTGTCTCTGGGGCCATCTTAAGCACAATTGAGGGTCTAACTATTAGGGCTTTTCTTGAAATGCCACTGAAAATGCATTAGGCCCAAAGAAAACCAAGATAACAAAGTTAATTGTCATCTGGAAAATGTTAATGTACAAGTTATTCCCCTAAAAAGGGGGCGGGGGGGGGGGAAGCAAAGACTGTCAAGGCAGTGATTGTTCAAATGGTTTTATGGGAAGAAATTATTACTAGAACCGCAATCACATGTTCAGCCTCCCTATATTAAAGCAGACCCGTTCCTGCTGAAATGGTGGTCAGGGGCCCACTCTTAACGCCTATCTCCCGCTGCATCATAGCTAACCTCTAGAACTTGCAGAAACACTGTTTTTATCAGAACCATACAGCAGTACTAATAATTATATAGCAAGTTTAAAATCTATATCTTAACAAAAGTTAAATATGCATAAATGCAACTTTCTTTAATTCTCTAGTGCTCTAAAACCATTCAACTTGGCTCTCAAGTTCCCATTTCTACTGAGAAAAAACTCATGACCTTGCTTCTCCAAGATTACTCAGTCACTTCTGGTTTGGAATTCAGCTTCTTGTGGGTTAACACTCAGTTGAAAATTGGAATATTCCATTTCCCTTCTTCTCTTTTACTCTTGTTTAAACCTGTTTCTAGGGAACTCATATATAGCTTTCTGGTAGAGGAGAAAGTCACCTGGTGCATATGCCATCCCTTCCTCACTTGAGATACTACCACCTGGTCTTTGGACATGTTAAGCACTGACTCCTGAAGGCTTAGATCCTTGTCATGGCCTCCAGTCACAAGTTTCACACACTTGCCCAGATGTTTCTCCCTTGGGAATTTCAGACAGTCTTACCTGTGTTTCTAGTCCCATAAGCTCTGCTACACACATACCCACCTTCCCATTAAAAAACAAAAAAAAAGTAATCATCTTCTTTATCCTTTGCATCTTTAATATACGGTTTTCACATTGAGTGCAAGATTTCTCTCTGAAGTTTACAGTTTCCCAAGATTTTCCCTGGGAAACTTGACGCAAATCCTCGCCCTTCTCAGATTCTGCTCAAACCGTAGGAAGTTCTGTTATCCTCTTCTCCTCTCTGGGGCCCTGAGAACCCCTTCTCAGAAACCCATGCAGGCTCTAAACCTTAGGCACAGCCCCTTAGAGCCTCCTATACATGCTTTTATGGTCAAAGAATTATCCACTCTTCCAATACTGAAAAACTTCTCTGACATCATCAAATCCCCATGCTTCCTAGCTCTGCAAGCTTTTTCCTCTTCCAAATAAGACATGGCTATTCAACAAAACCCAAGGCTTTGTAAATTCTTGTCTTGGCTTTTAAAAAGTGTAATTTAGAGTCAAACCTGAGCAATGCCTTCTTTATTCATGGCTATCATATTTATCTTCCCTGAGGGGGTAATTCATAAAATACTTTTGGAAGTAAGGTAAGGCAAACAGTGTGGAAAATAACCAGGGGAAAATGTTTAGTAATATCCTACTATGGCAATATGATAATAATAGATTCAATGGCCACTTATTGAATAACAAGTGATGTGTTGACTACTTTATCAGTAATCAGAGAATCACACAATTAGAAAGACAGAATTTAAGCTCCGGTCTAAATGACTCTAAATTCCAAGATTTACAGCCATTTTATCAGACTTGCAGATGGAGCTTCTGGCCTCAGGGACACATTCACTCCATTCCTTTGGAGTCATTACAAAAGGCATTATCTGGGTATATCAGTTCTTTATCAGAAGAATTATGATAAAGAAGGATTCTAATATTTTCTCAAGATAGAACATATTGATGCTTTTCTCTCTCACTTCGTTTGCATCACTCCTTGTTCCCCTCTACATAACCTTACATTTTACTGTCTCCCCTGGTCAGTCCTTAGCATTTCTAATTCCACAACACTCCCCGCCTATACTCATTCTTTGTCATCCTCCATTGTACACCTCGGTTCCTTGTATCACCCTCTACCTCATTGGCTCACACTTTCTCCTCATGTGCCATTTCTAATTACTCATCAATATCAGTCAATTGCATCTCTCAAAAACAGATCTTTTCCTTACCATTAATTGCAACCTCTTTGTCCAAGCCTCCTACACCACCTTCTTGCTTTCATTCTCTACTTCTCTATCTTATCCTTCACATTCCAACAGAATTATCTAAGTACAAATTTACTGTTCTATTTTTTAAAATACCTCCATTTTGCCTGCCAGAACAAGTCTAGACTTAGCTCAGAAAGCAACTGCCATCAAACGGTGAGCCACCTTACTTTTGTGGCATTGCCACCCCCATGGGATCTCAACATGCAGAGTTCTAGTTAGAATAAGATGTTAGTCTTTGGAATAACACAAGTGTTGAGAATGAACCTAAGACAATGTAATCATGCATAATTCTCTGAGTTTTTTGGGGAAAATGAAGTAACCACAATGGTTAAGGGGAGGAGAAGATTAGCTATCCCCCTACCACTTTGATTCCACAATAAAAGGAAAGAAAGTTTGGACAAATTCTGCCACAAAAATATTTATTAGCAGACAGCCTTATCACTCAACTTATAAATCAGAAGTTCCAATTCTGTTGTATATGTGTATGTTTGTGTGCATATGTGAATCTGCATGTGTGCATACTTTTCAGAAACCTTGCAAGAAATTTTCTCCCAAGGCAAATATGGCAATACGTCAGTGGTAGGATTGAACTTACCTTCTGTTGACATCCAAAAATAGTTTTCATCAAGACCATTTTGGAATTAAGCCTAGAAGACCTTCTCCAAGGGGGCAGACCACTGGCCCTGCTAGATTTTTGTGGGGGTAGGGATGTGTTTCTAAATTGTGTTAAGTAATTCATATGTCTTGATTAACACTGATTTTACCATGGAGATACCATTTCCAAGACCCATTGTACATAATAAAAAGCCACTGTCTTTACCAATGAAACCTGATTTCTGTTATCCATTGTGTTAATTGATGAAGCATCAACTTTTGATCAGAAATATAGTTTAAGTGCTTGTAGTGACTGCCTCTGGAGTGTTGCCTTATTTTAGTTAAATGCTTGCTGACCATCCTAATAAAGGCAAGCTACTGTCTTTAGAGTAGAACTTATACTAACAAAGTACCACCACCATTTGTGCTGGAAAGATTTTTAAAAACAATACAGGCATCACAACAGTGTCAGACTCCTTTGCTCCTCCATGTCTCTGAATGGAGTGTCCCTTCAAGTTTTGTTTAAAGTTTATAATCCTACTTTATATATTTTTTTCAGAGTGCAAAATGGTTTTTGTTGTTGTGCTCGTTTTTTTTTTTTCATTCTCTGACAATGAAGTATGTGGGGCATGCTTACTCATAATGACGGCAGGGCAAGCTTATAAGAACACTGTGATCACTAACACGAATCCTATTTTAAAGATGAAGAAAGACATTTCCTAGTCCTACGTTGGGAGTTATTACAGGCATTGAACAAAATTAGTTAGAGCAATTTTTTATAATCTCCACCTCCATCTCAGAAAATGTGAACATCTGTTCCATTTCAGGCATATTAAGCACATTGGCATCTATGAAATCTTAGGCCATAGAATTTCTTTTTCTTTCTCTTTCAATTACAAGGTCACTCACTATTCATAGATTCAGGATTTATTGTTCTCATGTCCATCAGTGAAACATATTACCTCTGTAAATCATTTAAAAACCTTATAGGGATTTTTTGGTGTGTTTTTTTGTGTGTGTGGGGGGGTGTGGTGGTAGTTAGACCATTTATATACACAGGAATAATCTTTAGAAGCTAGAACAAGTTTTTGGATCCCAGAAGCAGAGATGTAGAGTTGTTCTGGGTGCATGATTTGCCTCAAATCATTAACTGTTAAATGGTAGGAACCAAGGCTTCTTATCCCAAATCTGTGCTCCCTTTGCTATTCTGCTACTGCTTATCCCCTTAAGACTTCTGAATCTATGTTGCCTGCTGCCCTCTTAGGGATACAAGATAAGGAAATAAATATCTACAGAATGACTCCTTTGGACCAGGCATTTTGCTATATGATGGGGTCTCATTTAATTTTAGACATCTTCAGGGAGGTGCCGTTTTATAGATCAGGAAATATAGTCCCAAATGAGTTATATAAAAAGTTATGGCAATCAAGATTTGAGCTAAGCTCCTGGGGTTTTTTTTCACTACATTATACCACAGATATTTTAACTAGTATCAAATTTAAGTGTTTCAGAACTTATAGATTCAGATAATCCAGAAAAGTACCAAATGGCACAACATGTGAATTAGAACAGTACTGTAAATATTTCAAAGTGTACCAGTCAAGCAAATGTATTTTACAACAATTGCCAGAGGTTGTCATAGCAGAATTGAAATGAAAAGCAAAATTTATTAAGACAATGACATTCAATAATCATAAAATCAAAACATTAAGATTTTATATCTCTCATGTTTATTCATTCAAAGATATATGATCTATCTCTGAAGAGAATTTTATTTGAAAAATCGTATCTTGAAAAATTGAGAAAGCATATGATGGCAAATCTGAGACATAAGAAATGTGGCTTACTTTTTGAAAACTATACTTTATTCAATTTTTATCAATGCAAATTTTTAATTATCACAGTTTTCTGTGATAACACGCCACACTTAAACGTACAAAATCAACTTTTAGGATTAAAAAAGGATGAAATATACAATTTATCTTTGAACCCTCCTCCAGTTTCATTTTAGTAATCCATTAACTGAATGATGGCTTCTGCCACTAGTCAGTTTTACTTATGTGATTCCTATATACTTGAGAACAAAAACAAACAAACAAAAAAAGGAATGGCCAGCTGCCAAAAACATTTGACAACTGTTCAATAAGTGTTTAGATGTTAAAAACTCCCTAAACTGGATGTCATACTTAAAATATTTCTATTATCAGTAAATCTTTTTTTCTAGCCAAATCCAATACAGCCACTACCTTCATCTTGAAAAAGGAGTCTTCAACCTACAATTTCTTAAAAGCTGTGTTATTCTAAAATAATCCCGCAGATTCCTTGCTTCCTCGGTCCTTTTAAAGAACATTGAGGGTATTATCCTCTCATATGTCAAAGAGAAAGGTGCATTTATCTATTACCTTTCCAAACCCACTTTTCATTCCTGAACATAATTCCATTTTTTCCTTCCTCATCAAGATTTCTTCACATTTTAAATTCATGTTTTTATTTGTTAACACCACAGAGTCCAAACTTCCTTCTTTCCTCTCGAAATGTTTTTATAAAACATCAAAGTTTTTAGTTAATTAAATTTAAGAAGAAATATCTGCTGGACCTGTTGATTGACTTCAAGTAACCAAACAACTAGTTGAATGATTGGATCTTTGGTTTTTTTTGGTTTGTTTTTTGTTTTAGTTTTCTGGTGGAGCATATCTGCCAGCATCTTTTGAAAGTCATAAGAAAGAGTAACTTAATGACTATATTTGAGATTATAAAGAATTACTACAAAGAGTGTGTATACCAGCTGTTTTTCATCTCTGCTGTGAACAGAATTATAGTTGATGGCTTAAATTACAGAGGATTTTGAGAATAAAGCTCCCAATAAGAAATAGATTCTTATACCAACCTATAACTACTTTTAAGCTGTTTATAAATGAAAGTTGAATTTAAATTATCCTAGCCTTGTCCTTTAAAAATATTAGCATAATTTAGTTTTTCATGGTTATAAAATGTCAGCTTTTCACAGTTTCACTAGTCGCATGAAGTTCATACACATTAAAATATGTCAATTTATGTTCTTACTTATATCAAAACAATCTAAGACATACTATCCAAGATGCATATATAGTTGGCAATTGAAAAAGGGAAGACACCTTAAAGTCCATATGATTTTGAGTCAAAAGACATTCCTGAATTTAGTATGGCATCTGGCACTCTGTTTCCAGTCTGACGACTTTCAAATCATGGGTTTGCTTCTGGTGGTAAATAAATGCCTAACCCATTACTGCACTGATGCAGACTCTGGAGAAAGAGAGAAATTAGATATCACTCGAGTGTCCCATTGGTTTGAGGATGGTGCTGCAGATGCTTGAAAGAGGCTTTGTACGAACAGTATCATCTACTTGGAAACAACTCCATTATAACTGGGAGATATTAACTTAAGTGCTATAAATACATCCAGATGACATAAAGAGATAGAAAACTAACTGATGTCATAGCACCAATTCCTAAATTTCATTTAGGATTAATATGGTTACTTCATATATTAGTCTAGGCAAAAATTTATCCCCTTTCTGATAAAAACGTGAATTCGCAGCTATTTATTGGGAATATATCTCCTCTAAGTATTAGGACCATCTATCATGGAGCTGAGGGGGCAAGGTTTAGTTTTTATGATGGTGTGGTCAAATACCTGGCAGATAACTGCAGTTGTTTGTGTCATTGAGACCTCTGCATGCCTATATCCTGTTCTATAACAGTTTATCGAAGTGTGGTCCCTCAATCAGCAGCAGCATCTCTTGAGAGTTTGCTATAAATATAAATTCTAGGAACTTACTCTTCACCTACTGAATGAGAAATCTAGAGGTGGAGCCCAGCCCTCCAAATGATTGTCATTCATGCTCAAGTCTGAAAACCACTTTCCTAGAGACATTTGCACAGACCCTAAGGTCTTTTCATGAATCACAGTGAGAAGCCACAGTTCAAGACTATTCCAAAGGAGCCTTGCTAAACTCTGAACCACAGCTCCCAGTAATTCCTTCAGAAGTCAGAGCAGCATGGAGTCTACATCTCCAAAGCAGTCTCTCCTGAGAAATGATCAGGGTCTTGAGAAAAATCTCAAAATTAGCTACAGGGTGTGAGTCATGTGATGCCAAAATGACAGGCCATTCATTCATTTCATCAACTGATAAACCTGAGCATCTACTAAGCCCTGGTCACATACCTGAGCTAAGGATCTCATAGTCTAAGAGAGAAGATAAGATATAAGCACAATCATATAATACATGGGAAAAATATCGCTTCCAACTGAGGAAATCAGACTAAACTTCAAGGAAAACAAGCTAAAATTGCAGCTGCTGATTATTTAGACAATGAGTAGCCACAGATATAGATATATATATAGATATATATATAGATAGATATATATATATATATTTTTTTTTTTTTTTTTTTGAGACGGAGTCTCGCTCTGTCGCCCAGGCTGGAGTGCAGTGGCCAGATCTCAGCTCACTGCAAACTCCGCCTCCCGGGTGTACGCCATTCTCCTGCCTCAGCCTCCCGAGTAGCTGGGACTACAGGCACGCACCGCCTCGCCTGGCTGGTTTTTTGTATTTTTTAGTAGAGACGGGGTTTCACCGTGTTAGCCAGGATGGTCTCGATCTTCTGACCTCGTGATCCACCGTCTCGGCCTCCCAAAGTGCTGAGATTACAGGCTTGAGCCACCACGCCCGGCCAACACAGATATATTTTTAAGCCACCATAACACATGATCAGTGGTAAGCTCTGGGAAGGTAAATTTGGTGACTCTATTCTCCAGAAGGAGAAAGAAATGGAAAGGGAAGACCACTCTAATTATAACAGCTGAGATATGAGTAGAGCCTAACCTAGGATGGAAATAGAATCCAATAGATTTGTACCAACGAATGGCAATGAGATTATTAGTAAAGATAAGGGATAGGTGGAACATGCATCTGAAGTTTTGACATTAAAGAAATGAGATTTTTATGTTACTAAAATTAAAATGTAATAAAAGATGAAGAACAGAGCTTGAGATGGGAAGCTTGTTGTGTTGTGAGCATGTGAAGTGTGAGGTGCATGATGAAAATGCAAATTAAGGTGTTCAGGTTACAGGTAGGATTGGGGGACTGTCATAATTCAGGAGAAATAGAACAGGATCATGCATCCAAATTGAGGAGGCATCTACACAGAAGTGATGTTATGGAAGTTGATGTTATGGAAGGAAAGGATATTTTTAAGGGAAAGTGGGCTGAAAGAAAAATGAAGTAGACCGCAGAAAACATCTTGCAGAAAGACGGTATTTATGGGTTGGAAGAGAGGTTTCCATGAAAGAAGCAGGGTAATCAAAAACATAATGTTATGTCAGCAAAGGTGGTATTTATCTGAAATGTATCAGTATGGGTGGACCAGTTGTTTACATCTCTTCTGATTTCTGAATGCTCTGTTCTTACTGGTGTTCATGTTGATATGGCTTTAAAATAATCTTAAGCCTAGAGAAGACATGAGGCAATGAACGAAGATCTAATTATTACACAACCCCAGTTTAGGGGAGTTTCAACGCTTTGCACTACTTTGTGGCAAACTGGAAAAGAACAAATTACCAGAAAGAAAATAGCACATGCCCAAAATAATACTACAATCCACAATCTGACCTGAAGAGTCCTCCCATTAGCCTGTGACTCCTGAACTACACTTAGTAACACATTCATCTCTTAGGAATGAACTATTGATTTGTCTGCATCTCCTACTAGGCTAGAAACTAATGACCAATATTGTAAAGAAAGTTTAATATCTCACAGGTAATGCATGTGAATAGTTAATGAATGAGTATTTTAATGAAATATTAACTTATATACTGGCTTTATTGTGTGTGTTTTTTTTTAAATGATTCCTTACTCAACTAAAGTGTTTACATCAATGAGTGGTACAATTATAGATTGTACTGGCCTATGGGCATGTAGCCTTGCTATAGCAAATATAATAATTATTTTTGGAGAAAACTGGATTTTGTTTTTTAAAATGTACAACTATATCCTGCCTAAAGAATATAAGAAATGCCAAAATATGACACATTTGGTATGATTGTTTCTCTAAAACTTTTTTCCCCTAAAAGCTGCTTTTTAAAACAGTCTTCTATAGCTAAAGTTTTTATTCCAGGTATCCTGTAGTGGAGTTGTTAGTGCCTTATATACCTGTGTTAACTTTACATGTAGCAAACACTTTTCTGAGTTTGCCCTGAAAAGTTATAATCATAGAATGATTTCTAGATAGCTCAAAGTATCAGACTACTGGAATTAACACACATGTATAAGTCTCAGGAAGTGAGTTTTAGTGTCCTTGAAGTCAAAAGGATTGTCCCAAAGCCACCCAGAACAATGGTCAGGAATGTCCCTCTATCGTTGATGTTTTATAGCCCAAATATTTTAAGTTCTATGCTTAATGCAGAGTTCATTTTATTCTGAAATTTATGAGTGTTTCAATTTAACTTGATCTAATCATCAGGTAATACACTGCCTATCATCAGGGAAGCGCAGTAGAGAGCTAAAGACATTGATATTGGTAGACTCAGCATATCGACAGTATTTAAAATTTAAGTGAACTATGAATCTTGATATCTTAGTCTAAAAAAGAAATTGACGAAAGAAAGACTATCCAGAGGATAGTCTATTTCTTATTCTTAGAAACAACAAATGAGAAATCTGAGATGCTATAGTAGAAAAATTAAGATAAAGATAACAAATGATAGTAGTCCTCAAACATTTAAAATTTTCTCATGTAAAAAGGGGGGAAAAGTAAGGAGAGAAATTAGATTTTATAACTAAGTTTCTTTTATTTACATTCTACTTTTTGATTCTTATGAACAAACTGATTAGCATGATGAAAAATAACTTGGCAATGTTTTATGTGTAAGATGAGTGGAGACCAGAAAAATCATGTCTTTTTATAATCATTCATTTTAATAATATTCTCAGTCCCAATATGCAAGAACTGACTCCCAGTAAAAAATTATCCCAAGTTTGGTTTGATTTTCTCCCCAACAGAAAATCAACACAGCACACATAATCTAAAAAATCATTCCTCCACTGTTAAGTCAGTTGCCGTTTTCTCTCTCTTTTTTCAACTGGGTAAAATGGCCAAGGGTAGGATCAATTGAACATAATAACATTTAAAGTAAGAGCATACTGATATCCAAACATACGGCTTTTACAAGCAATCAGGATTCTCTGTGATCTGTGGATGAAAAATGGTGAAATTCAGCTGGGTGCAGTGGCTCACGCCTGTGATCCCAGCACTTTGGGACGCTGAGGCAGGTGGGTTGCCTGAGGTCCGGAGTTCAAGACCAGCCTGGCCAACATGGCGAAACCCCATCTCTACTAAAAATATAAAAATTAGCCGGGTGTGGTGGTGGGCACCTGTAATCCCAGCTACTTGAGAGGTTAAGGCAGGAGAATGGCTTGAGCCTGGGAGGCGGAGGTTGCAGTGAGCCGAGATCGCGCCACTGTACTCCAGCCTGGGCGACTGAGCAAGAGTGTGTCTCAAAAAAAAAAAAAAAGGAAGTCTGCATTTCATTGCTCTTCTCATTGATTTTTCTCCTACTTTTTTCACAACAACAACGTCATCAACAAATCAAAATATAAACCTTTGTACCTCCAAACTAGTTTTAGAATATTTGACATCATTGAACTCAACGAAAATTAACAAAGGCTTCCTTTTTTGGTCTTTCAGAAATGGGACATTTGGAGATGTTTATGAAAAAAGCGTGCATGTTTTCATGTCCTATGGTTATCTTTGTAGAGTAGTGACTTCGACTTTTCTTTGGAATTTTTTAACAGACAATAAAGATTATGATGCATACTTATCATACACCAAAGTGGATCCTGACCAGTGGAATCAAGAGACTGGGGAAGAAGAACGTTTTGCCCTTGAAATCCTACCTGATATGCTTGAAAAGCATTATGGATACAAGTTGTTTATACCAGATAGAGATTTAATCCCAACTGGAAGTAAGTTAATGTTTTCATTTGAGAGTGTGCATATTCATGTGACTGTGTAGTCATCACTTTTTCATGGAATTTTAATGTTTGGTTCTTTACTTCAAAATTTGTATCTGTTAGTTTCCCTAGAAAGAAATGTCTGTGTGTGTTCACATGAAATTTAATTTTTGCTAGCTCAGAGAAGATACTCCATTACTGTATAAAGCATCTCATTTTGTGAGCCTTGACATTGAAAGAAACCAAATGAGAGATTTGTACCAGGAAAAAATATTGCTGACGTTAGGAGAAGCAAGTCCCAAACTCTATTCAGTGAACTATTTTCATTTAATTTCTGAAAGAGAATCTACTAGGACTTTCTGGACCAAATTTTCCATTCACTCATTCTGATGCACTCTTTTATCTTTTGTAGCCTACATTGAAGATGTGGCAAGATGTGTAGATCAAAGCAAGCGGCTGATTATTGTCATGACCCCAAATTACGTAGTTAGAAGGGGCTGGAGCATCTTTGAGCTGGAAACCAGACTTCGAAATATGCTTGTGACTGGAGAAATTAAAGTGATTCTAATTGAATGCAGTGAACTGAGAGGAATTATGAACTACCAGGAGGTGGAGGCCCTCAAGCACACCATCAAGCTTCTGACGGTCATTAAATGGCATGGACCAAAATGCAACAAGTTGAACTCTAAGTTCTGGAAACGTTTACAGTACGAAATGCCTTTTAAGAGGATAGAACCCATTACACATGAGCAGGCTTTAGATGTCAGTGAGCAAGGGCCTTTTGGGGAGCTGCAGACTGTCTCGGCCATTTCCATGGCCGCAGCCACCTCCACCGCTCTAGCCACTGCCCATCCAGATCTCCGTTCTACCTTTCACAACACGTACCATTCACAAATGCGTCAGAAACACTACTACCGAAGCTATGAGTATGACGTACCTCCTACCGGCACCCTGCCTCTTACCTCCATAGGCAATCAGCATACCTACTGTAACATCCCTATGACACTCATCAACGGGCAGCGGCCACAGACAAAATCGAGCAGAGAGCAGAATCCAGATGAGGCCCACACAAACAGTGCCATCCTGCCGCTGTTGCCAAGGGAGACCAGTATATCCAGTGTGATTTGGTGACAGAAAAGCAAGGGGCATCCCGTCCCTGGGAGCTTGAGTGGAATCTGCAGTCCAGTGCCTGGAACTAAATCCTCGACTGCTGCTGTTAAAAAAAACATGCATTACAATCTCTAGAACACGAGGAAAAACAGGGTCTTGTACATATGTTTTTTGGAATTTCTTTGTAGCATCAGTGTCCTCCTGTTTTACCATGTCTTTTACCATTACATTTTTTGACTTTGTTTTATATGTCGTTGGAATTTGTAAATTTACATTTTTTTTAAAGAAGAGACTGATGTGTAGATAGAAAACCCTTTTTTTGCTTCATTAGTTTAGTTTTAGAATGGGTTTTTATTTTATTTCCTTTTTTAAAGTTTTACTTTGCTTTTAACATTTCCTTGGGGTGCTTGGACAAATCTATCCAATGGGACAAGGAGCACCGGATTCTTTCTCGGGTTCTGCCTAGGATCAACTGGGCCACATCGGCCTTCAGAGAACAATGCAACAAATGCCAGCATTGCCATTTGGGGGAAAAAAAAAAAAAAAAGAGATGAGAAGAACACTTGTTCATAAGAGGGCCCCACCAGTCAGAGCCCTGAATCTCTTCCTTGTCCCACCTCATTCCCCACCTCTACCTTTCTAACGGCAGCATGATGTGTAAACTCTGTGGAGGGGTGGGGGCGGGTCTAACTGTCTTAACATTTAAGTCACTGCTCTTCAGAATACACTCTAGACCCAGAGGTGTGCTAATCACTTCACAGTGACCACTACAGAGTGCTAAGAAGAGAAGATCAAGGGCATGAAATTGGGGAAGAGTGTTATTTCCGTTTTTTAAATGAGTTGATGTACCCTTATATATATATACATATATATATAAATATAAATATATATAAAAACAACAAAACAAAACAAAAAAAAGAAAAAAACAACAAAAAAAAACAACAAAAAAAAATTCAAGCCCTATATTTGATCACTTCCTGGAAAGGCATGAATGTGTTTGTGGCTGTTTTTGTTTAATATTCTACTTCCTCTTTTCCCTCTATAATTTCTCTGCAAATGAGATTATGTGCAAATGCCAGGCAAGTTAATTCAAAAGAGTGAATCAACGCAAGTCAAAATGAAATTTACACTGAAGGCTTCCAAACCAAAGGGAAGGACAGGATGTGTCATCAAATGTTTTGTCACCTTGTATTATACAAAATGTTATTTTCTAAAGAGTCAGAGAAAATCTGTGAAACTTATTGTGCGACCCCCTTGTAATTAAATGTTAACTCGCTTGTATTTAATTTTCAACACTACATTAAGAATTAAGTGGTTTCAGTTTGTGGACATAAGCAAAACTTATTAATATCAAGGTGTTTAAGAACTCAGGAGGTCAAGCATATGAATACCAACAGAGATCAGTATTTTCAAAATAAACATTATTTATACAAAATAGTTTTTAAATTAGATCAGAAAGTATTTAAAATAATTAATTTTACTGTATAAAGAATTTGCTTTATTTTAGCTATGTAATTCTATCTTTCAGAAAACAGAAAGCTGATGCTCCCAAGAAATTCATCCCTTACCATTTAGCTTTATGTTTGAAATCAATGACATAAGCAGCTAATTCATATTCATGTGAAGGTTGATGCAAAATCAATCACAAAGGAATCTGCAGAGGGCAGAGTTGTTAAAAGGAACTATTACCTATGTAGCTTTTAGTTTTTAAAAAAATCAATGTGATAAAAACACTGATAATAGAACTTATATATTAATTTAGTGATTCATTGTAGGAACTCTCATCCCAGTCATCATCTGTGGGCCTGTGTAGTGACTATTGTATGTTTGCTTTATTCCTACCACCATTTAATGAGAAAACAATTCTACACTTTGGTCACAATAGTAAGGTGGCCACACACACACACACACACACACACACACAAAAGTGTAAACTGCAATGGGGTTCATTGGGGAAGGTGAGATTAATTTGCAAATATATGAGGAAGAAGTATAAGCATTTGGAACAATGAAAAGGTCTCAGTATCTGTGTGACAAGGTAAAGGAGCCTTGGGATGTGCATTGATTATTATTTGCTTAAAAAAAATGTTTATTTCCCTGACAACTCGCCTGGGTCCTTCTCTACAATCTTTTCTTTATTCCCGTGCTCTCCCCTTGGATCTGTGTCACATTTTCACAAACCAGAACTGAAGCTGCAAGGACACATACAACTTTAAGGTCAGCTTTGCACATTGGGTTATTTTCAGAATCTGAGAAGGCCATTGTTTACTTTGTACTATGGACAGCTGTCAGGGACTGGTGGCAGTGTACCTCATTGGACTGGATTCCAAACTCCCCCCAGTGCTCAGAAAACTGTAAACATGGCAATGGCCTCATTTATCTCTTTGTTTTTTAATTTTTTCTTTTCAGTGCACGATGGAAGTGTGGAATAAATGTAGAGGAAGTAATCAGACCACAGTCATATTTTAGGCATCCATAGGCATTAATTTAGCTGCATTGGGAGTACATTTTTTGTTCTCTTTTTAGTGTAGATTTAAGCACTTTGAATAGCATGATTCAGGGATTGATGGGTAATATTTGATATTCTCACAACTTATGAAACTTCTTTTTCCTCTAATGCTTTGTCATATTTAAAAAATGAAATAAATGCAAAAGAGGCTATCTATGGCTTTAGAAACATTCCTCCCAAGTATTCCTCTATCAGCTCCATGTGAGAACAAATGAAGGAAACTGTCATGTGTTCACGTGCTCTGTGTTTAACAAAAGTTCTGTTAGAACTCACAATAAAAAGAGAAAAAAATCGATGTCCCCTAGTGCTTAGGTTTCATCCTTCGCTTTTTTCAGTGGGGGCTGTGGGGGATGAGAATATTCTAGTTGTAAAAACACAGTTGAAAGTGTGAATATGTTAGCCAAGCTGGGGGAGAGAATGGACTTCCAGACTTGGACATATGTGATGTTTGGTATTGCCTGTTTTTCATAATTTGCCGCTCGAGCTCTGAACGACACGTTGTGGATTCTAAAGATCATCTGGTTCTTTAGTGTAACCTCTACTTGCTGCTTATGAGCATCCTACCCCTTATTCTGGTGCTCAAACTTTTGCTTATTTAATTTGTACTCCATTCCGTAGGTCTCCTGTGGGCAGAGAAGACATTTGTATCTCATGTAGACAGCTGATTTAAGTTTAGATCAATTCTATGAAACAAATCTGAGACATAATGAGTTAAGAGACCTGAATCTACTATATTTCTATAGCTAAACACTCGATTGCTCAAACAGTAAACCACTTTTGATTATTACTTTCTTCATAGTATATGTATTTGGACCCTATCAGCTTAATCTTAAAATATAGAGGCTGGTTTCTTCCATATTTCATTACTATCTAGCATTTTATAACAAGAACAAATATTAACTGAGAGCCAACCCCTAAACTGTAATCTTGTTTATCCTAGAATAGTCATTAACTTTTCAGATATCGTTTATATAAATTAAGATCACCATTTCTAGGAAAACATCGATTCATACATTTGTGAATTATTTTTGGATTCTGGAATGATGCCCTAGTTCTCTTTTTTCTAAGGAGTATTTTTTTTTAATCTTGTGATTAATTTCTTTATTTATTAGGTTAAGTTTTGTATCATTAGTCCCAGAAGAAAGCATATTGAAATTCAAATGATAGCATCAGCATTATACAAATGAAATGACTGACTGGAAGTAAGAGAATACACAGACATAAAAGGGGAAAATCCCTTCCTGTCTCTGATCTGAACTTGCTTGGTCATTAATCTTATTTTTGACATAGCTGATTAATAAAGGTGAAATATTATTAAATAGGTTAGTAATCCCATCTACAGACAGACACACATTCCCTGTTGCTGAGGAACTTTTCTAACAGTTTATACAATTATTACCAAAAGATGGTGATGCAACTAGAATCCCTAAAAAGAGAAGCTTGTCAATGGAAGCAGAGGCTATTCCTTGCTTTATCATGAATCCTTTACACTTTATTGTTCTGAACAAAGAAGGTAACCAATAATCAAAGTTTGATTATCCTTAATAGCAGATCTTAATCTTGGGTTCAAGGGTACCTTGGGTCTAGAAAAAGGAATAAAATAACAAAGCCCTTGAAGTTCCAGATAAAATTGTTAATGTGTGCAAAACGGTGTTCGTCTGGGTGTGAGTCTCAAGATATCTCTCACCTAAAAAGCTACTGGTGTTTGGATTTAGAAGGCATTCTCAGAAACTGATATTCAGATAAACCCACATATCTTGCAGGCATTGTTTTGTCTACCACTCTCTACCTTCATTCATAAAAACTCGGGAGATAATTGTTGTTCTACTAGAGACATGTCTCCTTCCAAAATGGCCTGACTTTGTGGGAGACCTAGCATACTGTAAACAAAAATTTTGTATGATGACAAATAATTCATGCTCACATAAAAACTAATTGGCTATCATTGTTGTGATAATCTTACTCATGTCTTCACCCATTCTAAAAATAGTTTGGGGTGAATGTGAAATTATGTAATTTGACAATGATGTCTTATTTCAGTAAATTTATTTGGGATTTATGTTTAATTATTTTTCGTACAACATAACTAAGAATTCACCCGTACGGGAAAAGAAGAAATAAACATTTGACATGTTTTTCTAAAAAAAAGAAAATCCCACCAAGTTTTTTTATGCAAAGATTTAGAAGTGGCTATATATTTGATTTTCAGCAATTATGGTTTTGCCAGTTTCATAACTTATGATATGACTTTGGAGGAATATGAAGAATTTTGAGAATAAAGTTAGGTAGTGGTTATTAAGTTTTACCTTTTACTTGTGATTGGTAGCAAGGTGAAAGGTTATTCTCTGTTAAGAAATTCAGATACTGTCACAAGGAGCTGTAAGATCTAACTAAATTTGAATAAAGCAAGAGAAGGACGATATGATGATGATGAGTTAATCCTAATCCTAAACGAATGTGCCTTATCATCATCAAATTTCCATCACATTCATAGAAAATGGATGTCATTTTGGATGTAAAAAATTTGGAGCTCAATTCCAATCCTCTATCAAGTATCATTTCTTCCTTCCAGGCTCAGAACGTAAAACAAGTCTTCGTGTGTGTGTGTGTGTGTGTGTATGTATTTCTCCTGCTCATTGGAAAATTTTTCTCTAAATAGCCTCTGGGTCCACTGACAAACTCATGTTTCTGAATTCTTCATTAAAGTAAGTAAAGTACTATTGTTTTTTCTACCATTCACTATCTTCATTGATGCATTCCCCCATGGTCTGTAAGTCCGAAGCGCATTCTCTTTTTAACAAAGGCAATCACTCTTAAAAAATCATTACACTATGTTCTCTCCACTACTAAATGAATAGAATCGGAAAAACTGCACATGAACTTGAGAATATTACATGTAATATTGATGTGTAAATTTTAACCTTCATAATCCAGATAACATTAAGTTTCAAAGGGCATGCTGTGTCATTAAAAAAAGATTTAATGTGAAATGACATTATTACATAGTGCATGAAAATGTGGCAAAGTAATTTGGATCTATCTTTACTAGTCAATGAGAGATTAAATTTGGGGAGATCAGATGTGACCATTTAGGTTAATTCTCAACTGGGATGAAGACATCTTAATGTTAGGATACATGGGTGGTTGTCCATATTCCTTGCAGTATATGCTCCTCTTAACTAGAATCCTTAGTGTATTCTTCCCACCAAAGTAGTGGAGGTATGTTCACATAATCTGCTATTGAACCGCAAAAACTTTTACAGTTTCAGAGTTTGAGGGAACCCAAATAGGAAAATTGATGGAGTCATTTTCCTCTGCTGGTGTTCAAGTCATATTTGAAACTTAGACACTCTCAGATCTGTTCAACAGTCAGTAAAAAGTGCATTTTTATATAGTGTTTCCCTTTAGTTTTGCCTACCCTCTTGATTTTGTACAATCTAGAATGTATGTAACTCATGCGTAGGTGATGGAGGCTCCTTTTTTTCTTAGAATACTTACAATTATATATTTGGTTTTGCTTTGACTAGCAATAGGAAAATAGACAAATACAAGTGTAAAAATGAGAAATTTTAAACTCAAATTATAATTTGTGTTTTATAGTCGTTTCATAAGTCTGTTGCTCTCTATGAGTATGCTCTCTATATATCCTGTAAAAATAAATTTATATGTTACATAGAAATTCAAGAAATTAAATTATTTATTAAGCTACAAATGTTTCTTCTGGTTTCTACCTGATCATAGATGAAAATAAATTAAATAATGTGTTGTTGGAACATATGTAAGTACGTTTGTTAATTTGATAACTCTTGTTAAACTTTTCCTTCCCTCTCTGTTTATGTCTGTATAAACTTATAATTCTTAGGCCTAATTCCTATTGTGATGGTGAAGAAAGAGATTTAAGAATGCCCAGTTGGCTGGAAAAAAAGAAAAGAAAAACCTTCTTTAAAAATCAAGCCCATTTACAATTTCTCTTTTTTTTCTTCACTACTGGGTTAAGGAGAGGTTTGAATCAGTAACTCAGTAACTTAAAAGTCATTATCACATTAATGGTTTTCTCAAGGTTAAATTCCACATTTGTCCCTTTATCTATTTGTTAAAATTATTTGAGAAACAGAAATGAAAGGAATGATAACATGTGAGTCCTTCTTTGCTGTTTCCTTTCCTTCCTTCTTGCTCCCCAGGTATTTTGTTCCTTTCTTTTTAAGGTACTACTCACATAATAACCTTAAAATAAAGTCCCCTCAGGTAACCTTTTAAAGTGACCAAGATCTTTAATCATCTTGTTTTTCTACTCTGTTTGCATCTACTTGAAGTACACAGTCAATCCTAAAGGGAAATGTTTTTGGCCTTACTTTTTAAGTTTAAGATAAATAACCTTATTATTTATTTTATTTGGGAGGAGGAGAATGGTGGTAAATCTTTCCATCATAAGCATAACAAGTGAACAAACACAAGTCTCTTAGAATGAATGAGCTGTTTAAGCAGAATGCATATCTTAAAGAAACAGCCTTTTAAGAAACACTTATCAAAGATGAAGCAGACATAAATCATTAAGAAAATTTAAATTAAATAGTTCCAAAAGCCCCCATAAGGTTATTTTAGATTGGATTTCAAAGTAATTAACATATTTAAACTTTCTTAAAGCCATTTCTACCTCAGTAGGATTTTTACATGTGAGAAAATAAACTCTATTGAAAAAATAAAATGTTATAAGGATCATGAATCAGTGTATAATTTGCATAGTATATTTTAAATTGCGAATCATATTATAGCATATGACCCATTATTCAAAATATCTGGAGAAACCTCTATAGTTGAAGAAAGTTTGGGATTGTTTGTGCACTTCAGACACACACATAAATTCTCAGGAATTTTAATTACATTCGTAATATTGACAAGTGGTTAAAAAACTGACATGGGGCCGGACACGGTGGCTCACGCCTATAATCCCAACACTTTGGAAGGCTGAGGCTGGCTGAGGCCAGGAATGTGGCCTCAAAAACCTTGAGACAAGAGTGAGATGGATGTATTTGAGGAAGAAAAGGAAGGCCATTGGCTGGGCGCGGTGGCTCACGCCTGTAATCCCAGCACTTTGGGAGGCCGAGGTGGGTGGATCACGAGGTCAGGAGTTCAAGGTCAGCCTGGCCAACATGGCAAAACCCCATCTCTACTAAAAATACAAAAATTAGCCGGGTGTGGTGGTGCACGCCTGTAATCCCAGCTATTCAGGAGGCTGAGGCAGGAGAATCGCTTGAACTATTACGGAGGTGGAGGTTTCAGTGAGCTGGTATCATGCCACTGCACTCCAGCCTGGGAGACAGAGCAAGACTCCTTCTCAAAAAAAAAAAAAGAAAAGAAAAGAAAAGGAAAACTGATATTAATAAGACATCCTATCTCCAGAGATTCTTAATTAATATCAGCTCTATATTTATGGGCAAAATAGAAACAGAATGAGAAAAAAAATAAGAAAATCGTAATTGTGGTGACCCAATCACTTATTGCTGTGGGATTTTCAGCATTTATATATGGCCTGTAAGAGTAACTAAAACAAATTCCTTAAGATTGCATTTTCTATTGAGGCTTAATGCCTGGTGTCACCGTTCTAAGGCAATGTAGGTACTGCGGAACCCAGATATGTATGTGGGGAAGGGTTTAGTAAGATTCTGAAGGATAGAGAACATCTCAATTTAGCTAACTGTTTGACTAATAATTTAACTAGCTGTTTGACTAAATTAGATATTTTTATCCTCAGTGATATGTCAGTTGGGTTTTGACGGTACACAGAGGGAGATTATTATTTGAGTAGCTCTGTATTTGATTTAAAAATTGCCAGTAATTTTAAAAAACTTAAGTGCATTAAACTCAAGACCTTATGGATACTATTAATAGTTTTACTTACATAGTAGAATAACATATACATCATTATTTAAATTAAAACATAGATAAATAATATTCTAGGAAAGGTGACATATGGCGAAAGTCATCAGGACTGTGAATGACTGGTTTATGGAAAAATTTAGGCCAATTTTCTAACCTCTTGAATAAATAAATAAATATACAAACAAACAATTACTAATAAAAGGTGAAACGTCTCAAAAAACAGAAAAGAAAAACACAAAGCCAGCATAAATGATAGCACTATAAGTTTATGAAAATCAATAACTGGTTTAAATTAAGCAAAGAAATATCCTACTTCTATAGTTCTTGGCAATAAAAAACAATATTGTTCTTTATAAATTTAGTTAAGAAAGTTGAATCCAGCTTTGCCATGGAATATGTGACTTCTAAAAAGTAATTGTACTGCCATTTAGCAAAAAATAAAAAAATAAAAAATAAAAAGGAACAATATTGTTCTTGGCAATAAAGAACAATTATGAACTTGAAAAGAAAACTGGGCTCAGAATGCAAATCATTTCTTAGGTGGTCTCAGGCTGAACTAAGATCCATTTCTCAGTATACTTTTCCTAAATGAAATAGAAATTGTATTACTAAATATTAAAATGTATGAATAGAAATAATAACTTTGGCATGCTTGATACTGTGACATAAAGATTTGGTGAGGGGTGAAATAATTCATAGCATCCTTCTAAGGGATCTATTAACAATAATTTGAAGTCCTAGATTCACTTAGAATCACTTGGGAAGGTTTAAAAAGTCCCAGAGTCCCAAATATTCAGACATAACCAAGCAGTCTTGTTTTGTACCTAATGTTAGCATTTTTTAAGTAAGCTCTTCACGTGATTCCACCGAACATCCAGAGCTGAAAACTATCCAACGATGCGGGTCTCAAATTTTAGGCACCAGAAGAAGTGCCTGGAAAGCTTGTTAAAAGTGGGAATTCAGATTGAGCCTCAGTGGGACTGAAGTGGAGCACAAAATATATTTGCTTAACGAGTTTCTAGGTGATGCTAATGTGAAGGCCCACAGACCACTCTGAAAAACACAGGTGCAGGATTCGTTGTTTCTGTAATTAAAAATGCTGCCACTCTGTGGAATGCGAAATTCAAGACTCCAGCAGATAAATATCACCATAAACTAGGTCTTCCTTTTTAAATAATTCCTCCCAAATTGTTAATCAGAACTCATGATGAAGTCTTCTTGATTTAAAAAACCTGAACTATAGAAAATTACACTTTGAGAATTCCTCATGAAGAGGAAAATAAAAAGAATTAGTTAAGAAAGCTGAGTTCAGCTTTGCCATGGAATATGTGGCTTCAAAAAAAGTAATTGTATCATTTAGCAAAAAAAAAAAAAAAAGAAGGTAATTAACAGTTAAGTGTTAAATAACAATACCTCTCCCTTCTGAGAGAATACAAGTCTACTATAGCTTCTATTTTTATTTTTTTAAAAATAGCAAAATTTGACAGGAATGCCAAAGACATGTGTTGTGAAAATAAATATACAAATATCAAATTAGTTAAATTAGTTGGACTTCATTAACAATTATTTTTACTCAAGTTAACAATCAATTCATCAAAAGATTAATGCTCATGAAGAGTTTTCAAATGTTGCTTAGCATAAGAATCGCTTATAGCATTTGTTAAAAGCATGAATGAGTTCCTGGCTCACATTCCAAAACAATTGAACTCCAGGAAATTTTTACAATCATGTAATTTGGGGAGCATTATTCTAGTAAATGTCATAAAATACAAGGCTATATTCTTTCAGTGCCAATAAATTTAGTTAATTCTACGTGAGATGATCATTTAAATGCATTATCTTGCATTTTTTCAGCAAAATGACAACCTACACAACGATGACAAACCAGTTGGTTCTTTATTTTATCCTTCAATCGCTTACTCTGACAATACAGTTCCAGCCACATATGTTTATTTTACTGGGCTAATTTTGATCTCTAGACTCCTTGTTTTGCCTGAAATGACATACCAGGGTTGAGGTTGTTACCTTGTGTTTCTTAAGGAGAATGTATTATTTGATGTAAGATTCTCATGAACCAATCATGTCACTGTTTCTAAGTATTAATACATATTTCAAGGACATGATTGTTAGTTGAGCGAAAAATATTCTTATACATCCTTCACAGAGTAGCCACATCAAAGAGTTTCTGGAGAGTTGGCTTTAAGTTTCTAAAACTCCCACTCATAAACTAGTGACTTCCACAGTCCCTGTAGGCCTTCTTACCATCTGGGGCTTTATAACACTAGAACATTCAAAAAATAATATTCGACAGTAGATTTTATTGGGTGACACATAGCCTTTGATATTTCTACACTACACTGAAAAAGATAATATACCAATTTAGCTTGATTTCTTTTCAGAATGTATTCTGGACAACAACAGTTCAGAATCATCAACTGTGACAACGAGAAGCATTTAGTGTGCTAAATTGGTGTACATGTGTGCATCCATGTGTAATGTGTATGCACTGTGAAATGAAAAATGCACATTATCAATACATTTAAATAAGCGTAATCAGTATATGTGCTACATTAAATAAACAGCTATGAGTTCCCAAGGCAATGCACTCCATCAGGAAATTACCCAATGAATCCTTTTTGCACAGGCTAAAAATAAATACCCAGGTTTCTGTTGAACTAACTTTTCTTTAAGGACATGCATTTTATCTTAAAGAAAAGAGTCAGCTCATTCTTACTTCTCCCATAAAAATTCTATGATTGTCTCTATTTTCTACTTTTTCCATTACATGGTAGCCCTGAATAATTTATTTATAAAGAATTGAGGAGGTATTGCACTCAGCAACTATCATAAGAAAAGCCTGTGAAAGCACCAAAGCTATTACCATGGATTTCCTATCTTTTAGACAATTTTATTTTTCCAGGGCTGTGAAATGACATTTTTTTTCAGATTCCATTTAAATTACGTCCTCAGCAAATAACATGTCCTCAGCAAAGCCTAACTTTAGAAATACAGCTACTGATAAGATTTATTTTTAGAGTCCTCTTTACAGAATCTGTGCCATCACTGATGTGAAATAGAAACACAATAGAATTAAGTAAATGTACAACTGGTGATCTTAAAAGTACTACACCTTAAGTATTCTGCACCATGAGGTGACCTTGTATTCATAGTCATCTTCAAAATGGGCATCTGAATGACTGTGTATCTTTATGAGAAAACTGGACATGGTTGAGAAATCAGAGGAAGGAGATAGCAGACATTTCTGGTGGTGTAGTGCTGGAGAAGTGTAATTTTGTGTTGATAGCTCTAAAGATTTTAACTTCGGCTTGTAGATAAGACTATATAGCTGACTGTAGCAAGTATAACACACTTAGCATTTGTACTTTCATGTTTAAGAGGGAAGGAGATCAGTCACTAAATATGAATGCTGCACATGTTAGCAATAGAGATAGTGATTTTGTAACTTTAATTGCACTTGCCTTAAATCTTTTTCCAAAAAGAAATTATATATATAAACAAATAAGATGAGGATGGTTAAAGAACATTGTTTAGAAATAGGCAAGTTCTGCGCTGATTATCCTTTTTTACAGAATTTAATGCATAACGGCAGAGTATATTTACCAGATCCATGTCAAGAGTATATGAGCACATGATAACAGCAGTTTGTATAAGCACAGGTGTTCTATGTTTAGATTAAAAATTAACCATGATAACTTTTGGTGTGACTGCTTTCAATTTCAAGAAGTTGGATGTTTAAAGATAAGTTTATTACTTGCATAAGAATATTTTTGTATAATATTGGGAAAGGTTTAAAAAATGGACTTGCTTTATGGAGTGCAACTTTCAGAGAAAATAAACAGGGTATGTGTCCAGTTTGTAAAATGTTTTCTTTCAAGATTACTCTTTCTCTGGTTAAATGCAAGGATGTGATGACTTGAAATACATTTTTGTGTGAATTGAACAATACCACCAACAATAACAAAAAAATAAAGCAATGTGAATAAGTTGCGTATGCAAACTTCTTTTAATCAATGTTAGTAGATCCTGAAAACAAAAAAGGACATCCATTTTTGTGAAAATAATGCCAGTAATAATTATCAACAAGGTCAACCATTTGATGCATAAACACATATCCATATCCATTATAAAAAATATTTAAAAGTTTTCTCTTTGGATACGTTTTTATTCTTCATTCTTCAGTCTAAAATTATATAGATTTTCTAACATTAAAAGCAATAAGACAAGTTAATAGCACCCCATAATTCTTATTAAATATTTATGACATCAAAATTAACATATGAAGATAGTTCTTGAATTCTATGTGTACCTGTTTGCGAATATAGGTCTTGGGGTAAAAATACTAGAAAAGTTACGAGAACAAATATATTTAGGAAAATAGGATGCTGGTCAATATTTGTTATGTATATCTCTAACTCTGATATAAATATATATGTGTGTATATGTATCTCTACTGTATATATACATATATATTCCTTATAATGTAGTTGTATTTAGTTTAGATACCCAGCATTGAAATCTATAAATGTAATTGTGAGTTGATTTGGGGAATCAAGTAGTAGCTACAAAGATGAAAATGTCCCTTGAAGATTAACATGAGAGGCTAGATCATTTAAGAAGATAATCATTCCAGATAAGATGAGGGGATTCTTTTATACATGTTTTTCTATGTATTATGCAATAAGTGGTTTTAAGGAAGTTCTATAAACTCCTACTTAAGAAAAAATAGAGAAACTGAAAAATAGCATTCTTAACTGGGGACAAGACTTGTGACAAGAAAACCAGAAAAAGAATCACATGTTTTAGACATGATGCATTGTACCTGCAGCACAATGAGGTGTGAAAAAGTAATAAACTAATGATATAGACTTTGTTTTTAAGTTTGGGAAACACTTCTTCCAAGAGACCAAAGGCATTAAAATGAAAACCTAATTTCTGTTATATCACAGATGTTTCTATACCCATGGTAAGTACTACTGCTTCTTAATGATGCACAGTTATTCTATATTTTGAACATCTGTGTAAAAGTTCGCAGTTATAACTGTATTAGGTCGTGCCCCGAGGAAACGCCAAAATCAAGAGTGGGTGGATGCAGTTGCTCAAAGTAGTATTGCAGACATTTATTTGGAAAAGTAAAAGAGCATTTAGATCAGTAAAAATAACAGTGGAACATTAACCCATATAAATTGACCCTTATGTGTTACTTTTTCACTCACTCCCAATTGTCTTAGTAGAGTATGACTGAATCAAAACTATTGGCATACGATAATCGTTTTTCTCATAATTCATCTAAGAATGTGACCAAACTAACAATGTAGAGTCCTTCTTTTTGATCCATCTCTCTAATCTCTGTCTTAAAACAGAAAAAGGAAGACCCCCCCACAAACACACACCCACAGAGTGGATTTTCTTTTACTCTTTTCTCCAATGTTCTGAGCTTCCTTGCTCCAGGTCTGTATTGTGATTGTAGAATACAATCTTTCTGCGATGGTGTCAACAGAAGCAAGAAGTCAGGTGAAGAACAGATCAGCAAGGTAGCACTTGGGTAGGCCGCCAAGGTTGAAGGTGCAAAAGTCTAATCTTGAGTTGTCAAAGTCTACACCTGTTAACAGAGATAGGGATGGTCATTCTCCCTTGGACAGACTCATGCTAACCAGGCATTTAAGATTTTTTCTTCAAAAAAATGAGAATTTTTAATTGTGGTCAAAAAGACCAGAATGTTCTTTCTGCCTTGTTAGAAAGCCAAGTTATAATCAGAAACTTGAGGAATGTGGAATGATAAAGAAGAAAGTGAACAGAAAGTACTTAATGTCAATTGTCTTGATGGATTTGTCTCCACCACTGAGAAATAATTGCTATTCTGTCTCTTTTCTGGTCATTTTCTTCCTTACACAGAGCTAGAAAGATAGAGACAAATTCTGACTACTCATGTTTCCTTAGTCTGGACTCACAGATGCCCCAACCCTCTTATTAAATAGCACAGCTTTAGATATAACAATACAGCCATGCCTGATTCTCTCTGCCTGGAATATGGGTGTTAACTTCTCAGGCATTCATTTGTAAATCTCCGCTTTGAATAGCTAATCTTCTTGAGCACTTTGTCTAAGATAACCTAAATCTTCAACTTTGGGGTCGAATGTTGTTTTTGGTTAAATGAGCTCAATACACCATTAAGACCTATTGATTTGAGCTGATGATGTTTAATAATTGAAGTACACATTGTAGACCTCATTATTCTTTTAAAATGTAGGGAGAAAGAGCACCAGATAAATATTCCCAGGGCTTGTTTTAAGGGTCTGGCAGAAGAGAGCAGCTGTTTACTCAGTTTATCTGTTTTGATCTTTAGTAGACCTCCCTTTAAGATTACGTTTACCAGAAGTTTTCATCAGCTAACCCAACCACATGGAAGCCATAGCAGGGAGAGCAGGATAGCGTAAAGAGCAGACAAGTCACTTACATTAAGTTGAGAGACCTTGAGCATGTTATGTTACCTCTTTTATCCTCAAATTCCACATTTATAAAAAAAAATAAAAGTAGACGTTAATACCTTTCATGAAGGTGAACTGTAAAGTTCCTTCCCTCCTTACTTCATTGATTCATTAATGCCAGGCCTTGTTCCAGGTGCTGAGAACATATTGGAGAATCACATAGACAATATTCCTGATCCATGGGATCTTAGTTTTGGGTAGAGTGTGAGAAAAAAGGCAAGTTCCTTAATCAGTGAGAAAATTTCAGACAGTGATACATGCAATGACAGTATAAACTAGGAAGATGTGATAGGAAATAACTACCTGGGGAGGTTACTTTTGCATAGTTATTACTGAAAGCTACTTATTAGAGGTGAAATTATGGCTGGACCTAGAATCAAGAGAAGCAGACAACCAGGGAAAGATCTGGCATTAATTGCCATTCCATCCAAAGAACTAATCTTGAGGCCAGGAACGTGGCCTCAAAGACTTTGAGACAAGAATGAGGTAGATGTATTTGAGGAAGAAAAGGAAGGCCATTGGCTGGGTGCGGTAGCTCACGCCTGTAATCCCAGCACTTTGGGAGGCCGACGTGGGTGGATCACGAGGTCAGGAGTTCGAGACCAGCCTGACCAACATGGTGAAACCCCATCTCTACTAAAAATATAAAAATTAGCCAGGCGTGGTGGCGCATGCCTGTAATTCCAGCTACTCAGGAGGCTGAGGCAGGAGAATCGCTTGAACCTGGGAGGCGGAGGTTGCAGTGAGCCGAGACCGTGCCATTGCACTCCAGTCTGGTTGACAGAGCGAGACTCCATCTCAAAAAAAAAAAAAAAAAAAAAGGAAGGCCATTATTGCTGGTACATTGTGAATACAGGTTTAAAAGTTATATATATATATATAACTTTTATGTGTTATGACATATATATGTGTGTGTGTGTGTGTATGTGTGTGTGTGTGTGTGTGTGTGTGTATATATATATATATAACATAGCACATAGTAAGTACTAAATGCTGAAAGAGTAGGTAACATTACTGAAAGCAGGTTGAGGATCAGATTAAACATTTTGCTTGTTTTAATGTTAAATGAAAATATGTGTAGTATCTTTTGATTCCACCTTTTTTTTTTTTCAAAACATTTGATTTGGAGTTTATCACTGATGTCCAGGAAGGTCTTTAATAGGTTGCAATCAAGAGCATTTATCTTTACTTATCTAAATATATCATCAAATCAGCTATAAGAAAAGCTAAACCAAACCAAAATCCACACTCAGTTTAAGGACTTGATATGCTGTATCAGAGCCATGGGCTACTCAAGGTCTATATGGTTTTGGGGAGTAGGGGTAGCAAGTTAAAGATGGGCAGGAAATGCCTGTCTTTGAACCAATGCAATAGTCTATTACCTGTCACATCTCCAAGATTTGCAAAAAAAGACTTGAGAAGGAAAACATGTGCAAAGATGCCCGGGAGAAATGTATCGATTTAGTTCTCTATTGCTCTATAAAGTTAAGTGAATGGCTTAAAACAAGCATTTTATTATCCCTCATGAGAATTGACTGGTATCAGCTGGAATCAGCTGGGTGGTTCTTCCACTGGTCTCATTTAGGGCCTCTCCTGCAGTTGCGGTCACGTTAGAGATGGGGATGGAGTCGTGTGGAGGCTACACTGGGATGCTAGGATGACTGCACCTCGCTTCCTCTCCGTATAGTTCAGGGCCTCTGTTTTCCACTTGGCCCCTCTCTACCTGGTCCCTCCAGGAGGCTACTGGACTTCTTCCATGGAAGTTCAAGTTTTTCAGAAGTGCAAAAGTGGAGGCAGCTAGGCCTGCATAAGGTTTACCATGACTTTCGCCACGTTACATTGGTTTCAATGAGTCAAGTCAGAAGGCTACCCTAGATTCATTGTGGGAGAGGGCCACATTAGGGCATACATGCAGAAATATGTGGTTCATAGGAGTCATCTTTCAAGACTTGCTACCACAGAATCAGTGAGAAAAAAAGGATGTGTGGGGCTGATGCTTCCGTGTAGAGCCCAGTGTATAGTCTCACCTCACGAAACCATGGTATGGTTGGTCTTTGAGAGGCAGAAGATCCACAGCTGCCATCAGCATCTAGGAAAAACTGTCTAATCTCAAATGCTCATTATTAACACCAAAATTTTCTTAAAGTACACAAGCAGGAAAATTCTCTCTTCTTTCCTCTTCCCCTTTTTATTTATAAGGGTTCTTTCTTGTTTTAGTCAAAACTTTATCGCTCTGCTTACAGAAGAACAGAGAGCCAGGTATTTGGGGGAGATTTTATATTGAGGTTCAGTTTTGCTGGTATTGAACTAATGCTAAACTAGCAAAGACCCGAGGGATCACTCCTTACATAAATAAAAATTCAGAGGCACATAAATTACTTTTTTACCTTAAGTCCTCAAAACTGGGTACAAAACACAGATACAGTTTTCTAGCCGAGGTCATAATAACCTTTTGAACAAGAATGAAGAAGTTGAAGCTATATTAAATTCTCATTAGCATTTCTTTGATCAAATGTATATTTTCCTCCTTTTCACAACTTTTTTTTCAAATGCAAATATGTGCTTAAACATTAGCCACTGAGCTGCAACTGGGAGAGCATCCACAGAATGTTTAAATATGCAAATCAGCACCACAGAGAGGAAAAGATGAACCTTCTCTACTTGGCTCTTTTGTACACAGCAGCAAGCAGTGGAAAGTACAATTAAATAGAGTCTCTCTGAACTCCTCAATCAAGAAGTATATGTTATCAACTGAACTAGAAGCAGCTATGCTGCCAGAAGTCTTAGCAAAATGCCACATGTGCCCAAGAGAGATTCCAAATGGAATACAATTACAGTTAAATTGAGATACCTATTAAGGAAAGTGGCCCAAATCTGTGTTCATATAGACCAAATGCAAAGTTTTATTTGAAATTGGGCTCAGTCCTTTCACTCTGTGGATGATTTTTAAAGTAAATATGGATGACCAATATGAACTGATGAAAGTAGAGGCTTGTAGGAGTAAACCTTCCAGGGTACCTTATCTAGAGGAAACTGCCCAATTCAAGAAAGAGTGACATTTACTAAAATGTTGACTTTTTTTTTTTCAAAAATATAAACAGATGCAAATAAGTCTACACATGCCAGTTAGGTGATGCACCAAGTGTTGGTGAAGTCATGAGGAGATGAGGAAATCAGCATGCTTATTAACTACAGGCTAAAGGGTAAATTGGCACAACGCTCTTTTTAGAGTGAAAAGATGGTGTCAATTTTCACCTACCTGAAGATTTTCTTCTCTTTAAAGTCTGTTCACTAACCTACTACTGTCTACTGAACATTCCATTGAAAGCCTTATCCACAGTGCCTAGAACACCATAAGACTGGAAGTATGCATTTTAATTTGGCATCTTCACACGCAGAACCTCTAATTCTGCCGCCTCCTAATTACATTTCTCTCTCCTCCTCTTTTTGTTAAATTTATTTTTTATTATTTATTTTAAAATTTTGTGGGTACATAGTAGGTGTATACATTTATGGAGTACATGAGATATTTTGATACAGGCGTAAAAATCATATCCAGGTAAAGGGGTATCCATCACCTCAAGCATTTATCCTTTGTGTTATAAACAATTCAATTATACTCTTACTTAAAAATGTACAATTAAATTATCATTGACTATAGTCACCTTGTTGTGTTATAAAATACTAGATCTTATTAACTCTATCTAATTGTTTTTTGCACCTATTAACTCTCCACACTTCACACTCCCCTACTAACCTTCCCAGCCTCTGGAAACCATCCTCCTTCTCTCTATTGCCATGAGTTCAGTTGTTTTAATTTTCAGCTCCCACAAGTAACTGAAAAGATGTGATATTTGTCCTTCTGTGCCTAGCTTATTTCACTTAACATAATAACTCCAATTCCATCCATATTGTTCAAACGACAGGATCTCATTCTTTTTCTATGGCTGAATAGTACTCCATTGTGTATATTTACCACATTTTCTTTATCCATTCATCTTTTGATAGACACTTAGATTGCTTCCAAATCTTGGCTATTGTGAACAGTGCTGCAATAGACATGAGAGTGCAGACATCTCTTCAATAAATTGATTTCCTTGCTTTGGGAATATACCTAGGAGTGGGATTGCTGGATCATATGGTAGCTCTATTTTTAGGTTTTGATGAATCTCCAAACTGTTCTCCATAATGGTTGTACTAATTCACATTTCCAATGAGAGTGTATAAGGGTTCCCTTTACTCCAAATCCTCAATAGCAATTGTTATTTCCTCTCTTTTGAATAAAAATTATTTTAGCCAGAGTGGGGTGATGTCTCATCACAGTTTGGATTTGCATTTCTCTGATGATCAATGATATTCAGCACCTTTTCATATACCTCTTTGACATTTGTGTGTATTTTTTTGAGAAATGTCTATTCAGATCTTTGGCCCATTTTTAAATAGGTTATTAGATTTTTTTTCCTATAGAGTTGTTTGAGCTCCTTATATATTCTGGTTATTATTCCATTGTCAGATGTATACAGCAAATATTTTCTTCCATTCTGTGGATTGTTGTTTCACTTGTTCATTGTATCCTTCACTGTGCAAAAAGCTTTTTAACTTGATATAATTCCATTTGTCCATTTTTGCTTTGGTTGCCTCTACTGTGGGGTATTACTCAAGAAATGTTTGCCCAATCCAATGTTCTGGAGAGTTTCCCCAATGTTTTATTTCACAGTGTCATAGTTTGAGGTCTTATATTTAAGTTATCAAAATCAATTTTGACTTGATTTTTGTATATGCTGACAGACAGAAGTCTAGTTTCATTCTTCTGCATGTGGATATCCAGTTTTCCGAGCACCATTTATTTACTGAAGACACTGTCCTTTCCCTAGTGCATGTTCTTGGTGCCTTTGTCAAAAATTAGTTCACTGTAAATGTATGGAATTGTTTCTGGGTTCTCTATTGAGTTCCACTGGTCTACTTACCTGTTTCTATGCTAGCACCATGCTGTTTTGGTTGCTACACCTCTGTAGTATCATTTGAATGCAGGCAATGTGATTCCTCCAGTTTCGTCATTGTTGCTCATGATAGCTGTGGCTATTCTGGTTCTTTTGTGGCTCCGTATAAATTTTAGAGTTTGTTTTTTCTATCTCTATGAAGAATGTTTTTGGTGTTTTTATAGGGATTGCAATGAATCTGAAGATTGCTTTGGGCAATATGGACATTTTAACCATATTGATTTTTCCAATCCAAGAACGTGGAATATATTTCCATTTTTTGTGTCCTCTTCAACTTCTTGCATCAACGTTTCACAGTTTTCATTGCAGAGATCTTTCACTTACTTGCTTAAGTTAATTCCTAGATATTTAATTTTATTTGCAGATATTGTAAACAGGATTACATTTTGATTTCTGTTTCAGATTGTTCACTGTTGACATGTAAAACTGCTACCCATTATTGTATGTTGATTTCACATCATGCAACTTTACTGAATTTGTTTATCAGTTCTAATAGTTTTTTTGGTGGAGTCTATGGGCTTTTTTCTAAATGTAAAATCATATCATCTGCAAGCAAGAATAGTTTCACTTCTTCCTTTGCAATTTATATGCCTTTAATTTATTTCTCTTGTCTGATTGCTCTAGCTAGGACTTCCAGTACTATATGAATAACAGTGGTGAAAGTGGTCTTCCTTATCATGTTCCAGATCTTGACGGAAATGCTTTCAGTTTTTCCCCATTCAGTATGATACTACCTTCGGGTCTGCCATATATGGCTTTTACTGTCTTTTGGTATGTTCTTCCATCCCCAGTTTTTTGAGGGTTTTTATCATGAAGAGATGTTGTGTTTTATCAAATGTTTTTTCAACTTCCATTGAAATGTTCATATGTTTTTTATTTTTTTCTGTGTGACAAAGTCTTGCTCTGTCACCCAGGCTGGAGTGCAATGGCCCGATCTTGGCTCACTGCAACCTCTGCCTCTTGGGTTCAAGCGATTCTCCTGTCTCAGCCTCCCAAGTAGCTGGGATTACAGGCATGTGCTACCACGTCTGACTAATTTTTTTGTATTTTTAATAGAGATGAGGTTTTACCATGTTGGCCAGGCTGGTCTCAAACTCCTGACCTCAAATGATCTACCCGCCTTGGCCTCCCCAAGTGCTTGGGAAATGTTCATATGGTTTTTTGTTTTGTTTTGTTTTGTTTTTGAGACAGAGTTTTGCTCTTGTTACCCAGGCTGGAGTGCAGTGGCACTATCTTGGCTCACTGCAACCTCTGCCTCCCAGTTCAAGCGATTCTCCTGCCTCAGCCTCCCAAGTAGCTGGAATTACAGGTGCCTGCCACCATGCCCAGCTAATTTTTGTATTTTCAGTAGAAACAGGGTTTCACCATGTTAGCCAGGCTGGTCTCGAACCCCTGACCTCAGGTGATCCTCCCACCTCGGCCTCCCAAATTGCTGGGATTACAGGCATGAGCCACCATGCCTGGCCCATATGGTTTTAATCTCTCATTCTGTTAATATGATGTTTCACATTGATTGATTTGCATGTGTTGAACCATCCTGGCATTCCTGGAATAAATCCCACTTGGCCATGATGAATGATCTTTTCATTGTGTTACTGAATTCGGTTACTAGTATTTGGTGAAGGATTTTTTGCATCAGTGTTCATCAGGGATATTAGCCTATGGTTGACTTTTTTTGAAGTATCTTTGGTTTTGGTATCACAGTCATACTGGCTTTGTATGATGAGTTTAAAAGTATCACCTTGTCCTCTATTGTTTGGAATTCTTTGAGTAGTATCAATATTGGATCAATATTTGTTCTTCTTTAAATGTTTTGTAGAACTCAGCAGTGAAGCCACTGGGTCCCAAGAGTTTTCTTCCTGGGAAACTTTTTATTACAGCTTCAATCTCATTATTTGTTATTGGTCTGTTCAGGTTTTGGATTTCATTATGGTTCAATCTTGGTAGGCTGTATATGTCTAGGAATGTATTCATTTCTTCTAGATTTTTTAATTTATTGGCATGCAGTTGCTCATAGTAGCCACTAATGATCCTTTGAATTTCTGCAGGGTCAGTTGTAATGTCTCCTTTTTCATTTCTGATTTTATTTGTTTGGGTCATTTTTTTTTTCTTGATTAGTTTGGCTAATGGTTGTGGAATTTTGTTTGTCTTTTTTAGAAAATAACTTTTCATTTCATTTATCTTTTGTATTGTTTTCTTGGTTTCAATTTTATTTATTTCTGCTATGATATTTATTATTTCTTTTCTTCTACTAATTTTGGATTTGGTTTGCTCTCCCATTTCTAGTTGTTTAAGATGCATCATTAGGTTGTTTATTTTTCTATTATTCTACATTTCTTTTTTTTTTTTTTTTTTTTGAGACGGAGTCTCGCTTTGCCGCCCAGGCTGGAGTGCAGTGGCCGGATCTCAGCTCACTGCAAGCTCCGCCTCCCGGGTTCACGCCATTCTCCTGCCTCAGCCTCCCAAGTAGCTGGGACTACAGGCGCCCGCCACCTCGCTCGGCTAGTTTTCTGTATTTTTTAGTAGAGACGGGGTTTCACCGTGTCGGCCAGGATGGTCTCGATCTCCTGACCTCGTGATCCGCCCGTCTTGGCCTCCCAAAGTGCTGGGATTACAGGCTTGAGCCACCGCGCCCGGCCTATTCTACATTTCTTATGTAGACACTTATAGCAATAAACTTTTCTCTTTGTACTGCTTTCACTATATCCCATATGTTGTGAAATGTTGTGTTTCCATTATCATTTCTTTCAATAATTTTTAAATTTCCTCCTTAATTTCTTCATTGACTCACTGGTTGTTCAGAAGCATATTGTTTAATTTTCATATGTTTGTATAGTTCCCAAAATTCCTCTTGTTATTCATTTCTAGTTTCATTTCTATTTCAATCTCTTTGTTAATTTTATCTGGTAGGATTCTGAACTCCTTCTCTGTGTTATCTGGCATTTCTTTGCGTTTCCTCAAAACAGCTATTTTGAATTCTCTGTCTGAAAGGTCACATATCTCTGTCTCTCCATGATTGGTCACCAGTGTCTTATTTAGTCCATTTGGTGAGGTCATGTTTTCCTGGATGGTCTTGATGCTTATGGGTGTTCATTAGTGTCTGGGCACTGAAGAGCTAGGTATTTATTATAATCTTTGTAGTCTGGGCTTGTTTGTACCCATCCTTCTTGGGAAGTCTTTCCAGGTATTTGAAGGGACTTGGTTATTGTGATCACATAATGGTCACTGCAGCTGTATCTGCATTAGGGGACACTCTAAGCCCAATAATGCTGTGGTTCTTACAGACTCATAGAAGTTTCACCTTGGTGGTCTTGGATAAGATCCAGAAGAATTTTCTCGATTACCAGGAAGAGACTCTTGTTCTCTTCCCTTACTTTCTCCCAAACCAACAGAGTCTGTCTCTGTGCTAAACTGCCTGGAGCTAGGGGAAGGGTGACACAAGCACCCTTGTTGCCACCACCACTGATAGGGCACTGGGTCAGACCCAAAGCCAGTGCAGCACTGGGTCTCACCCAAGGCCCACTATAACCACTCCCTGGCTACCACCTATATTCACTTATGGCCCTAGGGCTCTATAATCAGCAGGTGGCATATTCAGACAGGCTTGTGTTCTTCTCTTTAGGGTGGGCTCTGGGAGGTTCCAGAAATGCCATCTGGCAGCCAGGTCCTAGAGTTGGAAACCTTAGAAATCTACCTGTTGCTCTATTCTCTTAAGGCTTAGTTGGCATGCAAACTACAAGAAAGGTACCTTTAACTCTTCCCTCCCTTTTGCACAGGCCAAGAGTCTCTCCCAGTAGCCACCATGACCTCAGGCTTGTGGGAAGTATTTCCAGGTGTTCACTTTAGGCCCACAGTCTCTTCAGTCAGCTTCTGGTTAATGCTGCCAGGCTTGGAACTCTCCCTTCAGGGCTGTGGGCTCCCTGTGATCCAGGGCAGGTCCAGAAATGCCATCCAAGAGGTAAGGCCTGGAATTGGGGACCCCAGGAATCCACTTGGTGATCTACCCCACTCTGGCCAGGCTGGTACCTAAGCTGCAAGTCAAAGTCCCATCTACTCTTCCTTCTGCTTTTCTCAAGTAGGAGTTTTGCCTCATAGCCTCCACAGCTGGGAATGTGTTGAGTCACATTTGAAGCCAGTACATCTCAGAGTCTCGCCCAAAGCCCATGGTGTATACTACCTGGCTACCACTGTTGATTATTCAGGGCCCAGGGGCTCCTGATTCAGCAGGTGTTTAGTCCTGCCAGGACTGAGACCCTCCCTTCAAGGCAGCAGGTTTCCAGAAGGCCCAGAGTGTGTCTAGAAATGTTGTCTGGGATCTAGGGCCTGGAAAGGGGCCTGACAACTCTGCCTATTCTCCTGTGGCTTAGAAGGTATCCAAGTTGCAAGACAAAGTCCTCTCTACTCTTCCCTCTCTTCTCCCAAGTAGGAAGAAATCTCTTCAGAGCTGCAAGCTGCACTGTCTGGGATTGGAGGAGGTGTGGCACAAGCACTTTCTTGACCAGGTGGTGTCTCACTAGATCACATGCCCCCTCACCAAGTCTACTGGCTCTGAGCCCAGCACAGCACCAGGACTTGCCTAGAAGTTGCAGTCTTTGTGGTATAGACTACCTTTCCAGTTAATTTAGAACCTCAGAGCATTTTGGCCTACAGTGGCAAGGCTTGCTGGATCTCAAGTTCCAACTACTGGGATGGCCAATTCCCCTCTGCCTAGGGCTGGTCTACATGCTCCCTTTGTGAACAGTGGCTGAGTTCTGTTCAGTGTTGCTTTCTGCTATGGCAGGGCAACACTGAGTTCCAATGTAAAGTCCCACAATTACTATGCCCTCCCTCCCCCAAGTGCACAGATTCTCTCTCCATGCCATGAGGCCACTGCCAGGGGATGTGGAAAAGATGGTGCCAGCAGATCAAGATTGTCTTTTCTACCCTCTTTAGAGTTTCTTTCAGTGATATTAAGTTAAAACCTGGTACTGTGATCACTCACCTGATTTTTGGTTCGTATGAAGTTTCTTTTTTGTGTAGACGGTTGTTAAATGTGTTCTTCCTATGGGGAGGATAATCAGTGGAGGCTTCTATTCAGCCACATCGCTCCACCTCCAATTTCTACATTTTCAATAAAAACTGGCATGATATGAAGAAAATAATACAAGCTTTGAAACTGGGAAAACAATTTTTAATCCTGGCTTCTCAACTTGTTATGGACCTTTGCCGAGTTAATATATTTGAACCTCAGATTTTTCATCTATAAGAGAGAGATCATAGTACTTACCCCATAGCATGTTGTGAATATTCCATTTCTATATATTGATATGACACACAGATGGCATCTAAGTGGGTTATGTAATGCTAGCTGCTTCAACAATTTAGAAAATATTCAATGGCCTAACTTACTCAAATTTTATCGCTACAGGTGAGGTATTCTAATCAGCCAACACATAATCCTTGGGATTTTTCTATTGGGAGTTTTACCATTCCCTGGGCCTCAGGGTATGAGTTTTCAGAAGCCCACCCTCACTTGATTGCTAAAGAATCCGTATGGAAATGCCATATCACTTCCATTCATTCTCCAGTACGTCAGAATTAGTCGTTAGGTAACACCTAAACTGAGTGTGCCAGAAAGTTTAGAAAGGTACAGACTGGGACTGGACAGCCTCCAGCAACAACTCAGCATTATAGAAGTCCCAATTTATGATGAACAGCCATCCATCCATCATAGTCAGCCTATCTGATCTCCACATATCCCTGTATACCCATTTTCCCACATGTAGAAAGTGCTTACCTGCCTACATAGGTGGCAACTCAAATTCCCATCCAGTCTCTGCATTTAGCTGAGTCTTAGATGGAAGACTAAAGATTTATCCCTTCCATCGAGTATAGATGTAGCTTCTCATTGTCTAGATACCTATGAAATAAAATACGAACTTTATGCCTCACCCTTACCTCCAGAACACAATGGTAGAGCAAGGACAGAAAACATCAATTTTTTAAAATTACATTTGGAAAAGAGAAGAATGGGAAATACAGAAAGTTCACTGATTTATAGAAATTTGGAAATCTTGGCAGGCAAGCTTTATAACGATTCCAGGCTTCCACTCCAGAAGTGAGTAGAATTCTTGATTAGACTTTGATTCTCTTTTTGTATAGAACTCCATTATCCATTGCTTTATATGTCCAGTGGGTCCACTCTTTGTGGGGATCTTTGTTATTCATTTTCCTCAATGGACTCATGTAACATAGGCACTAAGTAGGCCATCCTTGGGGGTTGCACACATTTCATTACTGTTTTTATGCTTATGCAATTTTGGGGGTCTGTGAGTAGTTTTAATTTTTGATTAGTTAAAGGCTTTGACCCTTGCATTCATTGATAGTCTTTTCGGCAATACAATTCCTTCAACTACTTTATTGGCTTTTGGTTGATTAGCTGTTAATCTGTCTAATTTGCTTGTAACTGCCTTTAAAGTTCTTTTCCAGACAGAATTCTCATACTTAATCTATCTCTTTATTTCCTTATCCTCTTGTCAGTGTCTCAATTTAATTACGACTACCTTGAGATCATCTGAAATAAAAGGCTTGAGTAGAAGGATACATTCATAATCTGGCCTTGGCTGCAGGATAGATTCCTTCTGTTATAAGAAGAAGTCCAAACAGGCATTTGTTGCTCAAACCTTCATGAGTTTTATCTTCTGCTTTTTAGCTCCATAAGCAATTTGCTTTTCTAGCCATGTAGGGATCTAAATTTCTGGAGTCTTTCTATTCCCTTTTATTTCTGCTCCCAAGCCAGTTCTTGTATGAGTTCAATTTTGTGTGTGTAATAACTGTTAAACACAGCAAGTTATAGCCAGCATACGCTAATATTATGTTTTCCCACCACCTCCCTTAGGGCCACTGGCTCAGTAGGAACCTAATCTCCCTTCTCAGGTATCACAGGCAACACTTTCACCTAGTGTTTTACCACTGTATTATATGTGTGGCTCCAGCTTTCTAACCTTTGATATCAGTTTCCACATCACTCTCCAACTGCCTGCTAAGTCAGGGATATAATTAGACTGCCAGTTCCTTACTTCAAAGAACCAATTTCTGTATTTTTAAAGTAATATAAACCATGCTAAATGATGTAACAAATAAATCCCCAAATGTCAGTGGTTTAACCCAATAGAAGTTTATTTCCTCTCTCTCTCTCTCTCAAAAATCTAATGCTATGTCCCTGATCATCCCAAACTACCTTGCACTAACGAAAGGGCTCTTTCTATCTTGTGGTTCCATTACCTTCTAAGGCCTCCGAGTTTTCTTGACATCGAGTTAACAAACATAGGGAAAGAGTTTGTAGAATATCCTCCTGCTTCTTAAAGGTATGGACCCAGGAGTGCCATTCATCCCTTCTGCTCATGTTCTGTTAGATAATATATATGGTAGCTTAGGTTCTGAAGGATGTAGATGGAGATTAACATGAAGCAATATTATTAGGGAGTGCTTTTGGAATCAACATTTCCAGAAGGGAAGGGAAGAAAGTAGGATTGGGCAAAGGAAGAAATTGGGCTGTGATGCAGTTCCAAAAAAGATCTCAGCCAACACTCATGGGCAGTTGTGAAGGTAAAATGGTCCTTTATAGCTGTCTCATGTTGCAACGAGGGTGCTAGTCATTTGTACGTCTGTACAGACAAATAACTGGACGCAGGCTGCCTTTGGAGAGGAGGTGTGAAATTGAGCAAGACAGCTTGCTCCAGCTCAGGGCAGTTTTCTGAGAGTGATACAGCTGAGAACTTTCATCCGGCAGTCCTTCTAGAAGCTGGGGAAGCAAATACTTTAGATCTGAAAAGGAGATCTGAGCAGTACGTCACCACTTATATCATAACTGATTCTAATGTGACACGGGTTACTGAAGGGCATGGGAAATGTTTTCTCGCTCAGGCAGCTCCCTCTCACTGATACCTTTACACCATGGAAAAGAGAATATTAATGTTTGGTGGCAATCTCCAACAGAGATAAAACGTATTTTTCTGATGTCAGTCAGACATGATTTCTAAAGAGTGACCACATTTTTATAATAAGCTATATGATGTGCCTTATAAAAATATTAATGTTATTCTTTTTTCTTTCTTTTTTTTTTTTTTTTTTGAGATGGTGTCTCACTCTGTCAGCAGGCTGGAGTGCAGTGGCGTGATCTCGGCTCACTGCAACCTCTGCCTTCCGTGTTCAAGCAGTTCTCCTGCCTCAGCCTCCCGAGTAGCTGGGATTATAAGCATGTGCCACCACACTCGGCTAATTTTTTGTATTTTAGTAGAGACAGGGTTTCACCATGTTGACTAGGCTGGTCTCCAGCTCCTGAGTACAAGCAATCTGCCCTCCTTGTCCTCCAAAAGTGCTGGGATTACACACCTGAGCCACTGCGCCCAGCCCAATGTTATTTCTTAGAATCAGATTTACTCATTATGTTCATTATTTTCACCATGTGTAGAATTACATGTATTTCCCAATTCATGAGTTTTTAAGGTTTATTAAATATATTGATATTTTAAAAATATACCCAAATATGCACGGACTCAGTAAAATGTATATTCGGCTTTGAGTCATTACAGTGTCCCTTTTAGGTAAGTAATATACATGCAAATTTTAAATTCTTTAACATACTTTTTTGATATATGTAAAATATAATATAAAGTCAATATTAGAGGCTTGTTACTATAATACAAGAAAATACAAAATAGATTTGAATTAATTTTTATCTTCTAACATAAATTATGGGTGAACTACAACATTTTACATTTTTCTTTAAGGGGCAATATTCTTTGAAACCAGTCATATAATATTGCAGTTGTTCCTAATAAAAATACATTACTTGAATTCAAGCCTATGGATGCATGTATAGCATGAACTGAGAGGTATCTATTATAGAAGCCTTCAAAATTGGGTTGACAAAAGAGATATGATCTTTCACTGAGATTTGTACTTTGACATCATTAGGGGATTTCAAAGACATCACTAAGGGTTTCCAAGGATTGCATGTTTCTTCCATAAATGCTCACTTCAATTTTGACACATAAATCATTCTCTGACCTTCAGCCTACATTTGGCTCATAGTCTTCAGTGTTTCCAGTGTAACCAGTCCAGGTTACCCCAAACATAGAGACTGAGAGGGAGTTCCACGACATTCTCTATGGTATTAGAGCAATCAGCCCTTTATCTTTTAGAAGAAACAAACCACTTTGAGGCCCTAGCTACCCCACTACAAGTCAACCCTCAGACAGGAAAGGATAAAAACCCATTGCCCTGTTGGCTTTTGTAATGCCTAAAATTCCAACCCTGGAGATTCAATTTCTTCATCGAAAAGCCCATGTTCAGTTAAAATAAAAATAACTTGAATGAAGTAAGGGTGGTTTCTATCATTTATTAACACCTTGATTTAAATGAATTATTCAATTCTTTTATGAAATAGCTTATTGGAAGAAGGAGGTGAACCTGAATGCCAACTGTATTGAATAGAGAAATAGGAGTATCACCAAGTTTGTGCATGAGGAGGGTGTATTAGCTATCTATTGCTGCATAACAAGTTATCCCAAGACTTAGAGGCTTAAAAAAACATACATTTATTATTTCACAGTCTCTGAAGCATCTAGGCAGAGCTCAGCATGGTCCTGTGTTTCAGGGTCTATCACAGAATTATATCAAGGTGTTGGCTGGGGATACAGTCTTACCTGAAGGTTCAGCTGGGAAAGAATATGTTTCTGAGCTTACTCACATGGTTGCCGGCCAGTTTCAGTTCCTTGAGTTCCTTGTGGGATTATATTTGGTGCCTCATTTCCTCATTGGCTGTTGAATAGAGGTTTCTTGCCACATGGGCCTTTCCAACATTGCAGTTTGTTTACTCAAAGCAAGGTAGCTGGGATGGTGAGAGAGAGAGAGAGACAGAGATTGCCAGAAATGAGGAAGGCATTGCCTGCTGAAACCTAATCACGGAAGTGATAATCCATTGTCTTTGCTACATTTTAATCATTAGAAGCAGGTCATTGTGTCCTACCTACACACAAGAGTGTGAATACCAGAAGTTGGGGATAATTGAGGGATATCTTGGAAAGCTGCATGCCACAAAGTGGTTGAATATAGAGTTAGGAGAGTGGAGGACCTGATAGCAAACTTCACTAAAATCATGTATCTTGTCTTTGTTGGTACTTGGCTCAAATGATTTATCAAGTATTACGATTCTATACCACAATCTTGAATTTATTAGAACATAAACTCAATGAAACCTAGAGCTTCTAGAAATCTCAATTTCAACATTGACAAAATAACAGAGTGATTATAGTCAATAATAACTTAATTGTACATTTTAAAGTCACTTAAAGCATGTAATTGGATTGTTTGTAACTCAAAGAATAAATGCTTGAGGGCATGGATATTCCATCCCCTGTGATGTGATTATTTCACATTGCATACCTGTATCAAAATATCTCATGTACCCCATAAATATATACACCTATTATGTACCCACAAAATTAAAAATAAACTTAAAAAAATTGATGAAATAAGGATGTTAATGCCTACTACAAAGACTTGTCAATGAAGATTAACTGAGAATAGTTTTATAGGTGGGATTATGGGTAATTTTTCTTCTCCTCATATTTCTCAATGCCTTAACACTTTTCCAAAATCAAATGCGTGATTAATTTTAAAAATGCAAAACACTCAGCATATCATTTAGAATATATTAGGTATTTAAGTAAATATTAGAATCCATTAGATCTAAACCTGCACTATTGAGTAGAAAGTATATTGAGCCATGGATTTGATGGAGCATTAATTCTCCTTTATTCAGTAGTTAATTGCTGTAAAATTGTTCTAAAAAGAAGAAATGAGGACAGGGCAAATTCACTCTGTAATGCTGAATGCACATTGGGAATCAGCTCCATCAATGTTCAGTATACAAGAAGTTGGTAATTATATTTACATGGATGAGACCTGCCTTATCATGTACAAGATTCTTGCTGACATTTAAGAGGAGAGAGCCACATACCCTAAATGCAAGCAATCTATCATTGTCTTGGCTCACTGCAACCTAGGAATACTTCTTCATCTCATTTTCTGCTTATGCAAAACACTTAAAATGCTCTGTATTGTTGTCCTGTACTATCTTCTCTACCCTTTCCCTTCTAACATAAAGAATGATGTTTTGGTGTGTTTTTTTTTTGTTTGATTTGTTGTCGTTCTTTTTCCTTCAACCTCTTTTTAAAATCCATTTTGAGCTCATTTATTTAAGAAACATTGTTGAATTTTTACAATGACCAAGGCGTTTTGAGAATCCAGTCTTATAAAAAATATACTAACTTGACTTTAAAGACATTAGGGCCTATGAGAGAAATTATATGACCACTAACAAGATATAGTCTGTGAAAGTGATCAATTTAAGCTAGTGTGATCAACACAGGCAGCATTAAGTGTCATTTGACACAGTACTTGGAGGCCAAGATTTGAGATATTCACAGGTAATTACAAACAGTGTGTTAAAGGATAGTTTGGAAAATGGTTAAAACATGATGTCCTACAAATACGAAACGAGCATGTGTTAAAGATGTTAATGTTAATTAATGAGTTAATGTTAATGTTAATTAATGAGTTAATGTTAACTCATTAATGAGAAACTTATCAGGATGGTAAAAATGCTTCAAAGGAGAGTTTAAAAAATAGATTTATATAGTCAGTCAGTAAGTCAAATGAAATGCTGAAATGAACTTGCTAATACATAAAAAGTTAATATACTTCGGGGCAATAAAACTATGTCCTTCAGACTAGTCTTTCCTCCTAAATAGAAATTTACAAGTTAACATGTAACTTTAGAACCTGGACCCTGATCAGCAGTAAACAGTAAATCAAACAAAGGCACAATCCTCCAGGGAATTATATAATCCTTGAGTGGGCCTGTCAGGCAATGCTTTACTATGACATCTAAATGACAGGTGGTCATTCTTTTATCTAATCTCTAAGTTTTGGATACTTTTTCTTAATAAGGATAAATGGTATGAACAAGGGCACAGAGGTACATTTTCAGAGAATGGCACATAGAGAAAGAGTTGGCAAATTTTTTTTCTGTAAAGGGCCAGTTAGTAAATATTTTGGACTTTGGGGGCTATGTGATCTCTGTTGTAGCTACTTATCTCTGGCACTGAAGTGCAAAAGCAGCCATAGACAACAGGTAAACAAATGAGTACAATTGTGTTCCTATAAAAGATTTTTATAGACACTGAAATTTGAATTTCCTATAATTTTTTAATGTCAAAAATATTATTTTTCCTTTGATATAGGTTCAATCATTTAGTCATATAAAAACCACTCTGTAGACGATACAAAAACAATTGGCTTGGCAGGTTGAATTTGACCCGAGAGTCATAGCCTGCTGAAGCCTAGCACAGAACAACTGAAGCAACAAATTGTTGCTTTGAATCAGTGGTAAATAAGATAGAAAAGAGTTTGGGACCAGGACATGTATAACATTAATTAACTCCTCTACTCAGACAGAGAGAGAAAGGTAAGATCACAATTTGTGTGTCAGTGAAGGCTTAAGTGACATTGTAATGCTTCAGTAAGATTAATATGAAAGAAATGTATTAGACAAGGTGCAGGAAGGAGAGATCAGAGATAGCAAAACTAGGTAAGAATTTTTCATCAGTTAGGTTTGAGGAAGTGACCATATGGTCTGGGGTGGGCCTGAAGAAGAATTTCTCAACAGATCCAATCTATGGGGTGAGAGACAGCAACTATTGAAACTTGCAGGTAAGATTTAAACCAGAGACACCAGGAAATGAAGATTCCTTTGTCAAAAAAAAAAAAAAAACAGCATAGTGACTGTGTTGGTTGTAAATCTGCTGAACTGGAAGTATCCACAGAATTCCAGCTGTCAGTGTTTCGCAGATTGTTAGAAATGCATGAATGAATTTTGGGAGATAGTACTAACCCAGGGGAAAGGGGTGGGGATATCTGTGAAAATTTCCTTAGGTAAAGGAGGGTAGGGGAGCATAGAAATTCATGGGCTGTTCAAAGAAAAATGCATAGCTGAATAATCGAACTTAGGGCAGAGGCTGGTGTGTGTGGTGGTGGTGGTGGTGGGGATAGATAGGAGCAGAAGGTGGCTTATCGGAATGCAGGAAGAAAAACTAACATATTCAAAGAAAAGAACCAGAAAATATGGAAAATTAGGATGTTTTTAGAGTTATAAAAGTCAGATCTTTGGTTCATTCCAAAGGGAAATGATGGCTAAGAATCTAAAGTGATATATCGTTTATGGACAAAATGATTTTTTGTTTGTTTTCACATTTTCAGGTACTGGAGGTTAGAATTTAGTAAACAAATCTCAGAAGTGGCAGGATACCAGCTAACAGCTAACAGAGGTTTTTTAGAAAGAGCCTCGAGACCCCTCTCTAGGTATCTTGGAAGGTTGCATAAAATAGTGTAAAGAAATAGAGGGCCAGCATTATAATTCTTACTGGTTCTCTCGCTAATTTTATAAACTTTCCAATGTCATGCAATAACTTAGGGACTTAGCACTTTATGTGCATAGAGAGGGTTCTCGAAAATTCTCTGTAGGTCTAAAATTCAATGATTCTATTTGACTTTTCTTGTATATAAGAACAGTCCTATGTAATCTCAAAAATGGACAGTGAAAATTGCATTTACAGCTTTGGATTCAAATTCTGAACACCCAAAGAATTATGTGTATGTAGTAATGAAGATCCTACATTTATATTTTTAAAAAAAAATATTTCAATATATTTCACTATTTTAAAATCTAAGTAAAATGGCACCTCTATTCAAAGGAGTGCATGAAAGAGTAATATTTTTTGTTTGGTGCTGAAATCTTATTAATTCAGAGATAGAATATTCTCATGCAGACCAGAAGCTCTGACTGGCGTTGGTCATTCTTTGACGTCCAAAGATAATAAAAGGGGACCTTTATGAAACAAAGTTTGGAAACTACTGGTCAAAATTGATTCAGATGGAATTACTGCAACAATACCAAAGGCTAGCGAGCAGATCATTACTCAAAGCCTGACATTGGCAACAATTCCAACATATGGTAAAACATCACTGACTCTCAGAAGATGGGAATACTCCACAGCTGTGGTTTGCTTCTGCTAAAAGAGTATACTTACACCCATAATTTGCCACCTGTCAGATAAGAGAAAGGGAAATGTCCTGTTTTTACATAAAGTATTAAGAGAAGCTTTAGATCAACTCTGGATGTAAAGGGAGATAGGGCTACATGGCCACTTCTATATAATAAAATAAAAGATAATAAACTAAATTTGAAGTATATTTTAACTTTTTGAAATTAATTTCCACAGATAGTTTGTTCTCTGATTTAATCTACACAGCAATAATTTGATGAGGCAAAAGGGGAAGGTAAAAAGGCTTGCTCGATATATCACAATGCTGAAGTTGGAATATATTAGGAATCTATTGCCATACTGATATTTTGTAACGACCAACCACCATATTTCAGTAGCATACAAAAACAAATATTTTTTGGCCATATATCTGGGGCGGTCCCAGATATATGATGACCATCTATCAGCAGCTCTCTGTATCTCAGCTAAGTCCACTCATATGTCTAAAGTTTGACTGACTCATGGCTGATGTACGATGACCTTGGCTAGAGTGGCTGGAGAGACTTAGGACTATAGTATCAGTGTCTTTTATCTTCCAATTCATGAGGTTGGGCATCTTCTCTGGGCAATGGCAGAAGAACAAGACAATGAGCAGAAATACACAAGTGCTTTGCCAAGCCTCTGATAACATCCCATTGGCCAAAGCATATTATATGTTCAAACTCCAGAATTCAGAATCTAGAGGAAGGAAGGGGTTTAGACATGGGCCTACTAGTATCTACCACTTGGAACATCGACCCACGTTTTCTGGTTTGAATCCAATCCCTCTCTCTCTTTTATTTTAGCCTTTCTAACCTGTTTAGCTTCCAAACTGAAATAGCTGGTCCTTAAAGAATAAATGCGATTTCTACTGAGGTGTACTGCATGACAATTAACATGGTTATCTTTTATTCCCTTTCACTCAAAAATACTTATTGCCTACTGTATGCTAGGTACTATGCTGAGAAGATTGCTATTTATAAATGAAAGAACAGTCATTTCATCTTTTTAAAAATCACATATCAAACCTTCATGTTTAATCATGTTAGTATAAAAGTTCATTTATTTAGAAAACCAAAATTCGATATCCCAATATCAGCACCTGAAAAATAAAGGGAAAAATAGGTTGTAGTTCAGTTGAACGGTTCTACTCAATTATCTCACACAGCTCCTGCAGCAGCTGCCACATTCTTCACGGTCTCACACACCAAATGCACCTTCAATTCTTTTCTCTCTCCTCCCAGACCTGACTTCACTCATAAAGAAAGCCAGCAGCTCTTTACCTGCTATAATATGGGGCTTAGGCCCCATGACTTGCATCATGGTCTCTTCATGCCCAATGTTATTTCCTCTCCCTTCCTTTTACATGTCGCAGAACTGAAATGCACTCTGAGAGCGTTCCCTGCTCATTCTCCCCTCCTTCCCCCTTCATCTTTCACTAACATTATCCCCCTGTCTCCCCTTGTACTCCTAATTCTATTTCAAAGTCTGCTTCTTCATGAACCCAAACAACACAGCAACACATGCTATAAGGTCTGTTGCAGATCAATAATCTTTTAACAAATGAGATTATGTTGGAGTGGTTCTGCTTTCTTTTACCTTCATGCTTCTTTTACCTTCATACCTACCTGCAACTCCCTCAGATTACACAATTAGTTTCTCATATTGAATGAGTCAAGTGGAGAAAGCAGGGGCATTTCTCCCCAGGTTCGTAGGTAGAATGCCACATGTGTTAAGAGTCAGAAAAGATATAGGATCTTCTAATTCAGCCATTTTCAAAATTTCTATTGTGTTCATTGTAAAAGAGTAAAACTCCCTTTAAAATTTTCAAATGAAACCGTTTGCAGGGCCAATGACTTAAAATAGATAAAAGTAAGCTTTTCTGCTTAAATTGGGGGTAGGGTGTTCAGAACTCTACCTAGCTTGGACCAAGCTAAAACTAATGGAAATACTCTGAAAGAATTCAAATTTTCCTTAAATGATCTTTGTTCATTTTGATGATCCTGTTCACCCTCCTCCCTGCCCCTACCACCATAAGACTCAGAGCAATGCTAATATGTGACATGTATGTTGCCAGCCCACCTTCTGTCCTCCTGCAAACATGACTAATCAAATTCAGCACTGTTTCCTACTAACCCTGAATTCGGTATCAGAGTTCTCAATATAAAACTCAATAAATTCACTATCAGTATAAATTGAAGTTTGCACTCAAAATGCAGTCTATTTACAATCTCTATGGGAGTCATTCTGTTCACACGCACAATCACACACACGATTGTACGTCTTTCTCTCACACATATTACTTGTCCTATGTTAAATACTGATGTTCTCTGACTACCTACACAGGTGAACAAGCTGTGAGTTCTGTAGAAGTTAAAGTAGGGAATTACAGAGTCAGCTCTTAGAATCTCAACTGCTCCGCCGGGCGCGGTGGCTCAAGCCTGTAATCCCAGCACTTTGGGAGGCCGAGATGGGTGGATCACGAGGTCAGGAGATCGAGACCATCCTGGCTAACACGGTGAAACCCCGTCTCTACTAAGAAATACAAAAAACTAGCCGGGCGAGGTGGCGGGCGCCTGTAGTCCCAGCTACTCGGGAGGCTGAGGCCGGAGAATGGCGTGAACCCGGGAGGCGGAGCTTGCAGTGAGCTGAGATCCGGCCACTGCACTCCAGCCTGGGCTACAGAGCAAGACTCCGTCTCAAAAAAAA